>NW_022881603.1:14584934-14690964 GCF_003369915.1 Drosophila miranda
CCCAATACTCATTTTGAGTATCGGGTATAATTATATTAAACGAGGGGGAACGTTGTGAGTTGCTGCGGACACCGCAACTCTACAGTTATACCCGATACTAAGTCAGTATGGCTCCCCTCCGGCAGACGCCGCTAATATTACACGACACGACAAAGAGTGCGTGCGAGAGAGACAAAAAATCAGTCTGAGCGTGACGTCGGGCGCTGCGTAGCCACTGCAAATTGATTTGTTCCTATTGGCTATAAAAATCATCTGATCTGATCCAGATTCAGCAATCTGATAGATATGGTCATTATCTATGATTCTGCGTTTTTAGTTTTCTCGAATGTGCAATATTGTGGATGCAACAGATTTTCGTCCTTTGTGTGAGCGGAAGGGGGTGGGGCGAAACTTTAAAATAAACGTTTTATAGTAAGATCTTACAGGAGTGCGGATACCAAATTTGGTTACTCTAGCCTCAATAGTCTCTGAGATTTTTGAATATCTCCAGATTTTCGTCCTTTGCGGGGGCGGAAGGGGTGTGGCGAAATTTGAAAGAAACTCGTCTCGGTCCGATATATTTGGAGTGTGGATACCAAATTTGGTTGCTCTAGCTTTTGTAGTCTCTGAGATCTAGGCGCTAATGTTTTACTCTAAGCAAAGCCGCCTATGCTACGTGTGTGTTAGAGAGAGACAGGGCGAGAAAAAATGAAATTGTTTTCTTGATTCTGGCTATAATAATTATACGATCTGGTTCAGATTTTGCACTCTAGAAGATAAAGTCATCTTCTACGATTCTGCCTTTTTAGTTTTCTCGTATCGTCGAAATTGTGGATGCCACAGATTTTCGCCCTTTGTGGGGCGGAAGTGGGCGGGGCAAAGTTTTGAAATATTCTTGTAGCAGTGACATATCACAGAAGTCTGGATCCAAAACATCGTTGCTCTCGCTCTTATAGTCTTTAAGCACTAGGCGCTGAAGGGGACGGACAGACGGACGGACGGACAGACGGACAGACGGACGGACGGACAGACAGACAGGACTCAATCGACTCGGCTATTGATGCTGATCAAGAATATATATACTTTATGGGGTCGGAAACGATTCCTTCTGGACGTTACAGACATCCATTTTCACCACAAATCTAATATACCCCAATACTCATTTTGAGTATCGGGTATAATTATATTAAACGAGGGGGAACGTTGTGAGTTGCTGCGGACACCGCAACTCTACAGTTATACCCGATACTAAGTCAGTATGGCTCCCCTCCGGCAGACGCCGCTAATATTAAACGACACGACAAAGAGTGCGTGCGAGAGAGACAGAAAATCAGTCTGTGCGTGACGTCGGGCGCTGCGTAGCCACTGCAAATTGATTTGTTCCTATTGGCTATAAAAATGATCTGATCTGATCCAGATTCAGCAATCTGATAGATATGGTCATTATCTATGATTCTGCGTTTTTAGTTTTCTCGAATGTGCAATATTGTGGATGCAACAGATTTTCGTCCTTTGTGTGGGCGGAAGGGGATGGGGCGAAACTTTGAGATATACGTTTTATAGTAAGATCTAACAGGAGTGCGGATACCAAATTTGGTTACTCTAGCCTTAATAGTCTTTGAGATTTTTGAATATCCCCAGATTTTCGTCCTTTGCGTGGGCGGAAGGGGGTGTGGCGAAATTTTGAAAGAAACTCGTATCGGTCCGATATATTTGGAGTGTGGATACCAAATTTGGTTGCTCTAGCTTCCAATACTCATTTTGAGTATCGGGTATTAAAACGAGGGGGAACGTTGTGAGTTGCTGCGGACACCGCAACTCTACGGTTATACCCGATACTAAGTCAGTATGTCTCTCCTCCGGCAGACGCCGCTAATATTACACGACACGACAAAGAGTGCGTGCGAGAGAGACAGAAAATCAGTCTGTGCGTGACGTCGGGCGCTGCGTAGCCACTGCAAATTGATTTGTTCCTATTGGCTATAAAAATGATCTGATCTGATCCAGATTCAGCAATCTGATAGATATGGTCATTATCTATGATTCTGCGTTTTTAGTTTTCTCGAATGTGCAATATTGTGGATGCAACAGATTTTCGTCCTTTGTGTGAGCGGAAGGGGGTGGGGCGAAACTTTAAAATATACGTTTTATAGTAAGATCTTACAGGAGTGCGGATACCAAATTTGGTTACTCTAGCCTTAATAGTCTCTGAGATTTTTGAATATCCCCAGATTTTCGTCCTTTGCGGGGGCGGAAGGGGGTGTGGCGAAATTTGAAAGAAACTCGTCTCGGTCCGATATATTTGGAGTGTGGATACCAAATTTGGTTGCTCTAGCTTTTGTAGTCTCTGAGATCTAGGCGCTAATGTTTTACTCTAAGCAAAGCCGCCTATGCTACGTGTGTGTTAGAGAGAGACAGGGCGAGAAAAAATGAAATTGTTTTCTTGATTCTGGCTATAATAATTATACGATCTGGTTCAGATTTTGCACTCTAGAAGATAAAGTCATCTTCTACGATTCTGCCTTTTTAGTTTTCTCGTATCGTCGAAATTGTGGATGCCACAGATTTTCGCCCTTTGTGGGGCGGAAGTGGGCGGGGCAAAGTTTTGAAATATTCTTGTAGCAGTGACATATCACAGAAGTCTGGATCCAAAACATCGTTGCTCTCGCTCTTATAGTCTTTGAGCACTAGGCGCTGAAGGGGACGGACAGACGGACGGACGGACAGACGGACAGACGGACGGACGGACAGACAGACAGGACTCAATCGACTCGGCTATTGATGCTGATCAAGAATATATATACTTTATGGGGTCGGAAACGATTCCTTCTGGACGTTACAGACATCCATTTTCACCACAAATCTAATATACCCCAATACTCATTTTGAGTATCGGGTATAATTATATTAAACGAGGGGGAACGTTGTGAGTTGCTGCGGACACCGCAACTCTACAGTTATACCCGATACTAAGTCAGTATGGCTCCCCTCCGGCAGACGCCGCTAATATTAAACGACACGACAAAGAGTGCGTGCGAGAGAGACAGAAAATCAGTCTGTGCGTGACGTCGGGCGCTGCGTAGCCACTGCAAATTGATTTGTTCCTATTGGCTATAAAAATGATCTGATCTGATCCAGATTCAGCAATCTGATAGATATGGTCATTATCTATGATTCTGCGTTTTTAGTTTTCTCGAATGTGCAATATTGTGGATGCAACAGATTTTCGTCCTTTGTGTGGGCGGAAGGGGATGGGGCGAAACTTTGAGATATACGTTTTATAGTAAGATCTAACAGGAGTGCGGATACCAAATTTGGTTACTCTAGCCTTAATAGTCTCTGAGATTTTTGAATATCCCCAGATTTTCGTCCTTTGCGGGGGCGGAAGGGGGTGTGGCGAAATTTTGAAAGAAACTCGTATCGGTCCGATATATTTGGAGTGTGGATACCAAATTTGGTTGCTCTAGCTTCCAATACTCATTTTGAGTATCGGGTATTAAAACGAGGGGGAACGTTGTGAGTTGCTGCGGACACCGCAACTCTACGGTTATACCCGATACTAAGTCAGTATGTCTCTCCTCCGGCAGACGCCGCTAATATTACACGACACGACAAAGAGTGCGTGCGAGAGAGACAGAAAATCAGTCTGTGCGTGACGTCGGGCGCTGCGTAGCCACTGCAAATTGATTTGTTCCTATTGGCTATAAAAATGATCTGATCTGATCCAGATTCAGCAATCTGATAGATATGGTCATTATCTATGATTCTGCGTTTTTAGTTTTCTCGAATGTGCAATATTGTGGATGCAACAGATTTTCGTCCTTTGTGTGAGCGGAAGGGGGTGGGGCGAAACTTTAAAATATACGTTTTATAGTAAGATCTTACAGGAGTGCGGATACCAAATTTGGTTACTCTAGCCTTAATAGTCTCTGAGATTTTTGAATATCCCCAGATTTTCGTCCTTTGCGGGGGCGGAAGGGGGTGTGGCGAAATTTGAAAGAAACTCGTCTCGGTCCGATATATTTGGAGTGTGGATACCAAATTTGGTTGCTCTAGCTTTTGTAGTCTCTGAGATCTAGGCGCTAATGTTTTACTCTAAGCAAAGCCGCCTATGCTACGTGTGTGTTAGAGAGAGACAGGGCGAGAAAAAATGAAATTGTTTTCTTGATTCTGGCTATAATAATTATACGATCTGGTTCAGATTTTGCACTCTAGAAGATAAAGTCATCTTCTACGATTCTGCCTTTTTAGTTTTCTCGTATCGTCGAAATTGTGGATGCCACAGATTTTCGCCCTTTGTGGGGCGGAAGTGGGCGGGGCAAAGTTTTGAAATATTCTTGTAGCAGTGACATATCACAGAAGTCTGGATACAAAACATCGTTGCTCTCGCTCTTATAGTCTTTGAGCACTAGGCGCTGAAGGGGACGGACAGACGGACGGACGGACAGACGGACAGACGGACGGACGGACAGACAGACAGGACTCAATCGACTCGGCTATTGATGCTGATCAAGAATATATATACTTTATGGGGTCGGAAACGATTCCTTCTGGACGTTACAGACATCCATTTTCACCACAAATCTAATATACCCCAATACTCATTTTGAGTATCGGGTATAATTATATTAAACGAGGGGGAACGTTGTGAGTTGCTGCGGACACCGCAACTCTACATTTATACCCGATACTAAGTCAGTATGGCTCCCCTCCGGCAGACGCCGCTAATATTAAACGACACGACAAAGAGTGCGTGCGAGAGAGACAGAAAATCAGTCTGTGCGTGACGTCGGGCGCTGCGTAGCCACTGCAAATTGATTTGTTCCTATTGGCTATAAAGATGATCTGATCTGATCCAGATTCAGCAATCTGATAGATATGGTCATTATCTATGATTCTGCGTTTTTAGTTTTCTCGAATGTGCAATATTGTGGATGCAACAGATTTTCGTCCTTTGTGTGAGCGGAAGGGGGTGGGGCGAAACTTTAAAATATACGTTTTATAGTAAGATCTTACAGGAGTGCGGATACCAAATTTGGTTACTCTAGCCTCAATAGTCTCTGAGATTTTTGAATATCTCCAGATTTTCGTCCTTTGCGGGGCGGAAGGGGGTGTGGCGAAATTTGAAAGAAACTCGTCTCGGTCCGATATATTTGGAGTGTGGATACCAAATTTGGTTGCTCTAGCTTTTGTAGTCTCTGAGATCTAGGCGCTAATGTTTTACTCTAAGCAAAGCCGCCTATGCTACGTGTGTGTTAGAGAGAGACAGGGCGAGAAAAAATGAAATTGTTTTCTTGATTCTGGCTATAATAATTATACGATCTGGTTCAGATTTTGCACTCTAGAAGATAAAGTCATCTTCTACGATTCTGCCTTTTTAGTTTTCTCGTATCGTCGAAATTGTGGATGCCACAGATTTTCGCCCTTTGTGGGGCGGAAGTGGGCGGGGCAAAGTTTTGAAATATTCTTGTAGCAGTGACATATCACAGAAGTCTGGATCCAAAACATCGTTGCTCTCGCTCTTATAGTCTTTGAGCACTAGGCGCTGAAGGGGACGGACAGACGGACGGACGGACAGACGGACAGACGGACGGACGGACAGGACTCAATCGACTCGGCTATTAATGCTGATCAAGAATATATATACTTTATGGGGTCGGAAACGATTCCTTCTGGACGTTACAGACATCCATTTTCACCACAAATCTAATATACCCCAATACTCATTTTGAGTATCGGGTATAATTATATTAAACGAGGGGGAACGTTGTGAGTTGCTGCGGACACCGCAACTCTACAGTTATACCCGATACTAAGTCAGTATGGCTCCCCTCCGGCAGACGCCGCTAATATTAAACGATACGACAAAGAGTGCGTGCGAGAGAGACAGAAAATCAGTCTGTGCGTGACGTCGGGCGCTGCGTAGCCACTGCAAATTGATTTGTTCCTATTGGCTATAAAAATGATCTATTCTGATCCAGATTCAGCAATCTGATAGATATGGTCATTATCTGATTCTGATGATTCTGCGTTTTTTGTTTTCTCGAATGTGCAATATTGTGGATGCAACAGATTTTCGTCCTTTGTGTGGGCGGAAGGGGGTGGGGCGAAACTTTGAGATATACGTTTTATAGTAAGATCTAACAGGAGTGCGGATACCAAATTTGGTTACTCTAGCCTTAATAGTCTCTGAGATTTTTGAATATCCCCAGATTTTCGTCCTTTGCGGGTCGGAAGGGGGTGTGGCGAATTTTGAAAGAAACTCGTCTCGGTCCGATATATTTGGAGTGTGGATACCAAATTTGGTTGCTCTAGCTTCCAATACTCATTTTGAGTATCGGGTATTAAAACGAGGGGGAACGTTGTGAGTTGCTGCGGACACCGCAACTCTACGGTTATACCCGATACTAAGTCAGTATGTCTCTCCTCCGGCAGACGCCGCTTATATTACACGACACGACAAAGAGTGCGTGCGAGAGAGACAGAAAATCAGTCTGTGCGTGACGTCGGGCGCTGCGTAGCCACTGCAAATTGATTTGTTCCTATTGGCTATAAAAATGATCTGATCTGATCTAGATTCAGCAATCTGATAGATATTGTCATTATCTATGATTCTGCGTTTTTAGTTTTCTCGAATGTGCAATATTGTGGATGCAACAGATTTTCGTCCTTTGTGTGGGCGGAAGGGGATGGGGCGAAACTTTGAGATATACGTTTTATAGTAAGATCTAACAGGAGTGCGGATACCAAATTTGGTTACTCTAGCCTTAATAGTCTCTGAGATTTTTGAATATCCCCAGATTTTCGTCCTTTGCGGGGGCGGAAGGGGGTGTGGCGAAATTTTGAAAGAAACTCGTATCGGTCCGATATATTTGGAGTGTGGATACCAAATTTGGTTGCTCTAGCTTCCAATACTCATTTTGAGTATCGGGTATTAAAACGAGGGGGAACGTTGTGAGTTGCTGCGGACACCGCAACTCTACGGTTATACCCGATACTAAGTCAGTATGTCTCTCCTCCGGCAGACGCCGCTAATATTACACGACACGACAAAGAGTGCGTGCGAGAGAGACAGAAAATCAGTCTGTGCGTGACGTCGGGCGCTGCGTAGCCACTGCAAATTGATTTGTTCCTATTGGCTATAAAAATGATCTGATCTGATCAAGATTCAGCAATCTGATAGATATGGTCATTATCTATGATTCTGCGTTTTTAGTTTTCTCGAATGTGCAATATTGTGGATGCAACAGATTTTCGTCCTTTGTGTGAGCGGAAGGGGGTGGGGCGAAACTTTAAAATATACGTTTTATAGTAAGATCTTACAGGAGTGCGGATACCAAATTTGGTTACTCTAGCCTTAATAGTCTCTGAGATTTTTGAATATCCCCAGATTTTCGTCCTTTGCGGGGGCGGAAGGGGGTGTGGCGAAATTTGAAAGAAACTCGTCTCGGTCCGATATATTTGGAGTGTGGATACCAAATTTGGTTGCTCTAGCTTTTGTAGTCTCTGAGATCTAGGCGCTAATGTTTTACTCTAAGCAAAGCCGCCTATGCTACGTGTGTGTTAGAGAGAGACAGGGCGAGGAAAAATGAAATTGTTTTCTTGATTCTGGCTATAATAATTATACGATCTGGTTCAGATTTTGCACTCTAGAAGATAAAGTCATCTTCTACGATTCTGCCTTTTTAGTTTTCTCGTATCGTCGAAATTGTGGATGCCACAGATTTTCGCCCTTTGTGGGGCGGAAGTGGGCGGGGCAAAGTTTTGAAATATTCTTGTAGCAGTGACATATCACAGAAGTCTGGATCCAAAACATCGTTGCTCTCGCTCTTATAGTCTTTGAGCACTAGGCTCTGAAGGGGACGGACAGACGGACGGACGGACAGACGGACAGACGGACGGACGGACAGGACTCAATCGACTCGGCTATTAATGCTGATCAAGAATATATATACTTTATGGGGTCGGAAACGATTCCTTCTGGACGTTACAGACATCCATTTTCACCACAAATCTAATATACCCCAATACTCATTTTGAGTATCGGGTATAATTATATTAAACGAGGGGGAACGTTGTGAGTTGCTGCGGACACCGCAACTCTACAGTTATACCCGATACTAAGTCAGTATGGCTCCCCTCCGGCAGACGCCGCTAATATTAAACGATACGACAAAGAGTGCGTGCGAGAGAGACAGAAAATCAGTCTGTGCGTGACGTTGGGCGCTGCGTAGCCACTGCAAATTGATTTGTTCCTATTGGCTATAAAAATGATCTATTCTGATCCAGATTCAGCAATCTGATAGATATGGTCATTATCTATGATTCTGCGTTTTTTGTTTTCTCGAATGTGCAATATTGTGGATGCAACAGATTTTCGTCCTTTGTGTGGGCGGAAGGGGGTGGGGCGAAACTTTGAGATATACGTTTTATAGTAAGATCTAACAGGAGTGCGGATACCAAATTTGGTTACTCTAGCCTTAATAGTCTCTGAGATTTTTGAATATCCCCAGATTTTCGTCCTTTGCGGGGGCGGAAGGGGGTGTGGCGAATTTTGAAAGAAACTCGTCTCGGGCCGATATATTTGGAGTGTGGATACCAAATTTGGTTGCTCTAGCTTCCAATACTCATTTTGAGTATCGGGTATTAAAACGAGGGGGAACGTTGTGAGTTGCTGCGGACACCGCAACTCTACGGTTATACCCGATACTAAGTCAGTATGTCTCTCCTCCGGCAGACGCCGCTAATATTACACGACACGACAAAGAGTGCGTGCGAGAGAGACAGAAAATCAGTCTGTGCGTGACGTCGGGCGCTGCGTAGCCACTGCAAATTGATTTGTTCCTATTGGCTTTAAAAATGATCTGATCTGATCCAGATTCAGCAATCTGATAGATATTGTCATTATCTATGATTCTGCGTTTTTAGTTTTCTCGAATGTGCAATATTGTGGATGCAACAGAATTTCGTCCTTTGTGTGGGCGGAAGGGGGTGGGGCGAAACTTTGAGATATACGTTTTATAGTAAGATCTAACAGGAGTGCGGATACCAAATTTGGTTACTCTAGCCTTAATAGTCTCTGAGATTTTTGAATATCCCCAGATTTTCGTCCTTTGCGGGGGCGGAAGGGGGTGTGGCGAAATTTTGAAAGAAACTCGTCTCGGTCCGATATATTTGGAGTGTGGATACCAAATTTGGTTGCTCTAGCTTCCAATACTCATTTTGAGTATCGGGTATTAAAACGAGGGGGAACGTTGTGAGTTGCTGCGGACACCGCAACTCTACGGTTATACCCGATACTAAGTCAGTATGGCTCTCCTCCGGCAGACGCCGCTAATAATAAACGACACGACAAAGAGTGCGTGCGAGAGAGACAGAAAATCAGTCTGTGCGTGACGTCGGGCGCTGCGTAGCCACTGCAAATTGATTTGTTCCTATTGGCTATAAAAATGATTTGATCTGATTCAGATTCAGCAATCTGATAGATATGGTCATTATCTATGATTCTGCGTTTTTAGTTTTCTCGAATGTGCAATATTGTGGATGCAACAGATTTTCGTCCTTTGTGTGGGCGGAAGGGGGTAGGGCGAAATTTTGAGATACACGTTTTATAGTAAGATCCAACAGGAGTGCGGATACCAAATTTGGTTACTCTAGCCTTAATACTCTTTGAGATTTTTGAATATCCCCAGATTTTCGTCCTTTGCGGGGGCGGAAGGGGGTGTGGCGAAATTTTGAAAGAAACTCGTCTCGGTCCGATATATTTGGAGTGTGGATACCAAATTTGGTTGCTCTAGCTTTTGTAGTCTCTGAGATCTAGGCGCTAATGTTTTACTCTAAGCAAAGCCGCCTATGCTACGTGTGTGTTAGAGAGAGACAAGGCGAGAAAAAATGAAATTGTTTTCTTGATGCTGGCTATAATAATAATACGATCCAATTCAGATTCCGCAGTCTTAAAGATATGGTTATTCTCTACAATTCTACGTTTTTGGTTTTCTCATATCTTTAAAATTGTGGATGCCACAGATTTTCGTCCTTTGTGGGGGCGGAAGTGGGCGGAGCGAAGTTTTGAAATATTTTTGTAGCAGTGACATATCACAGAAGTCTGGATCCAAAACATCGTTGCTCTAGCTCTTATAGTCTTTGAGCACTAGGCGCTGAAGGGGACGGACAGACGGACAGACGGACAGACGGACGGACGGACGGACGGACAGACAGACAGGACTCAATCGACTCGGCTATTGATGCTGATCAAGAATATATATAGTTTATGGGGTCGGAAACGATTCCTTCTGGACGTTACACACATCCATTTTCACCACAAATCTAATATACCCCAATACTCATTTTGAGTATCGGGTATAATTATATTAAACGAGGGGAACGTTGTGAGTTGCTGCGGACACCGCAACTCTACGGTTATACCCGATACTAAGTCAGTATGGCTCTCCTCCGGCAGACGCCGCTAATAATAAACGACACGACAAAGAGTGCGTGCGAGAGAGACAGAAAATCAGTCTGTGCGTGACATCGGGCGCTGCGTAGCCACTGCAAATTGATTTGTTCCTATTGGCTATAAAAATGATTTGATCTGATCCAGATTCAGCAATCTGATAGATATGGTCATTATCTATGATTCTGCTTTTTTAGTTTTCTCGAATGTGCAATATTGTGGATGCAACAGATTTTCGTCCTTTGTGGGGGCGGAAGGGGGTAGGGCGAAATTTTGAGATACACGTTTTATAGTAAGATCCAACAGGAGTGCGGATACCAAATTTGGTTACTCTAGCCTTAATACTCTTTGAGATTTTTGAATATCCCCAGATTTTCGTCCTTTGCGGGGGCGGAAGGGGGTGTGGCGAAATTTTGAAACAAACTCGTCTCGGTCCGATATATTTGGAGTGTGGATACCAAATTTGGTTGCTCTAGCTTTTGTAGTCTCTGAGATCTAGGCGCTAATGTTTTACTCTAAGCAAAGCCGCCTATGCTACGTGTGTGTTAGAGAGAGACAAGGCGAGAAAAAATTAAATTGTTTTCTTGATGCTGGCTATAATAATAATACGATCCAATTCAGATTCCGCAGTCTTAAAGATATGGTCATTTTCTACAATTCTACGTTTTTGGTTTTCTCATATCTTTAAAATTGTGGATGCCACAGATTTTCGTCCTTTGTGGGGGCGGAAGTGGGCGGGGCGAAGTTTTGAAATATTTTTGTAGCAGTGACATATCACAGAAGTCTGGATCCAAAACATCGTTGCTCTAGCTCTTATAGTCTTTGAGCACTAGGCGCTGAAGGGGACGGACAGACGGACAGACGGACAGACGGACGGACGGACGGACGGACAGACAGACAGGACTCAATCGACTCGGCTATTGATGCTGATCAAGAATATATATACAGAATATACAGATAGAGACAGAAAATCAGTCTGTGCGTGACGTCGGGCGCTGCGTAGCCACTGCAAATTGATTTGCTCCTATTGGCTACAAAAATGATCTGATCTGATCCAGATTCAGCAATCTGATAGATATGGTCATTATCTATGATTCTGCGTTTTTAGTTTTCTCGAATGTGCAATATTGTGGATGATATACGTTTTATAGTGAGATCTAACAGGAGTGCGTATACCAAATTTGGTTACTCTAGCCTTAATAGTCTCTGAGATTTTTGAATATCCCCAGATTTTCGTCCTTTGCGGGGGCGGAAGGGGGTGTGTCGAAATTTTGAAACAAACTCGTCTCGGTCCGATATATTTGGAGTGTGGATACCAAATTTGGTTGCTCTAGCTTTTGTAGTCAGTCTCTGAGATCTAGGCGCTAATGTTTTACTCTAAGCAAAGCCGCCTATGCTACGTGTGTGTTAGAGAGAGACAGGGCGAGAAAAAATGAAATTGTTTTCTTGATGCTGGCTATAATAATAATACGATCCAATTCAGATTCCGCAGTCTTGAAGATATGGCCATTCTCTACAATTCTACGTTTTTGGTTTTCTCATATCTTTAAAATTGTGGATGCCACAGATTTTCGCCCTTTGTGGGGCGGAAGTGGGCGGGGCAAAGTTTTGAAATATTCTTGTAGCAGTGACATATCACAGAAGTCTGGATCCAAAACATCGTTGCTCTCGCTCTTATAGTCTTTGAGCACTAGGCGCTGAAGGGGACGGACAGACGGACGGACGGACAGACGGACAGACGGACGGACGGACAGACAGACAGGACTCAATCGACTCGGCTATTGATGCTGATCAAGAATATATATACTTTATGGGGTCGGAAACAATTCCTTCTGGACGTTACAGACATCCATTTTCACCACAAATCTAATATACCCCAATACTCATTTTGAGTATCGGGTACAATTATATTAAACGAGGGGGAACGTTGTGAGTTGCTGCGGACACCGCAACTCTACAGTTATACCCGATACTAAGTCAGTATGGCTCCCCTCCGGCAGACGCCGCTAATATTAAACGACACGACAAAGAGTGCGTGCGAGAGAGACAGAAAATCAGTCTGTGCGTGACGTCGGGCGCTGCGTAGCCACTGCAAATTGATTTGTTCCTATTGGCTATAAAAATGATCTGATCTGATCCAGATTCAGCAATCTGATAGATATGGTCATTATCTATGATTCTGCGTTTTTAGTTTTCTCGAATGTGCAATATTGTGGATGCAACAGATTTTCGTCTTTTGTGTGGGCGGAAGGGGGTGGGGCGAAACTTTGAGATATACGTTTTATAGTAAGATCTAACAGGAGTGCGGATACCAAATTTGGTTACTCTGGCCTTAATAGTCTCTGAGATTTTTGAATATCCCCAGATTTTCGTCCTTTGCGGGGGCGGAAGGGGGGGTGGCGAAATTTTGAAAGAAACTCGTCTCGGTCCGATATATTTGGAGTGTGGATACCAAATTTGGTTGCTCTAGCTTTTGTAGTCTCTGAGATCTAGGCGCTAATGTTTTACTCTAAGCAAAGCCGCCTATGCTACGTGTGTGTTAGAGAGAGACAAGGCGAGAAAAAATTAAATTGTTTTCTTGATGCTGGCTATAATAATAATACGATCCAATTCAGATTCCGCAGTCTTAAAGATATGGTCATTTTCTACAATTCTACGTTTTTGGTTTTCTCATATCTTTAAAATTGTGGATGCCACAGATTTTCGTCCTTTGTGGGGGCGGAAGTGGGCGGGGCGAAGTTTTGAAATATTTTTGTAGCAGTGACATATCACAGAAGTCTGGATCCAAAACATCGTTGCTCTAGCTCTTATAGTCTTTGAGCACTAGGCGCTGAAGGGGACGGACAGACGGACAGACGGACGGACGGACGGACGGACAGACAGACAGGACTCAATCGACTCGGCTATTGATGCTGATCAAGAATATATATACAGAATATACAGATAGAGACAGAAAATCAGTCTGTGCGTGACGTCGGGCGCTGCGTAGCCACTGCAAATTGATTTGTTCCTATTGGCTATAAAAATGATCTGATCTGATCCAGATTCAGCAATCTGATAGATATGGTCATTATCTATGATTCTGCGTTTTTAGTTTTCTCGAATGTGCAATATTGTGGATGATATACGTTTTATAGTGAGATCTAACAGGAGTGCGGATACCAAATTTGGTTACTCTAGCCTTAATAGTCTCTGAGATTTTTGAATATCCCCAGATTTTCGTCCTTTGCGGGGGCGGAAGGGGGTGTGGCGATATTTTGAAACAAACTCGTCTCAGTCCGATATATTTGGAGTGTGGATACCAAATTTGGTTGCTCTAGCTTTTGTAGTCTCTGAGATCTAGGCGCTAATGTTTTACTCTAAGCAAAGCCGCCTATGCTACGTGTGTGTTAGAGAGAGACAGGGCGAGAAAAAATGAAATTGTTTTCTTGATGCTGGCTATAATAATAATACGATCCAATTCAGATTCCGCAGTCTTAAAGATATGGTCATTCTCTACAATTCTACGTTTTTGGTTTTCTCATATCTTTAAAATTGTGGATGCCACAGATTTTCGCCCTTTGTGGGGCGGAAGTGGGCGGGGCAAAGTTTTGAAATATTCTTGTAGCAGTGACATATCACAGAAGTCTGGATCCAAAACATCGTTGCTCTCGCTCTTATAGTCTTTGAGCACTAGGCGCTGAAGGGGACGGACAGACGGACGGACGGACAGACGGACAGACGGACAGACGGACGGACGGACAGACAGACAGGACTCAATCGACTCGGCTGTTGATGCTGATCAAGAATATATATACTTTATGGGGTCGGAAACGATTCCTTCTGGACGTTACACACATCCACTTTTACCACAAATCTAATATACCCCAATACTCATTTTGAGTATCGGGTATAATTATATTAAACGAGGGGGAACGTTGTGAGTTGCTGCGGACACCGCAACTCTACAGTTATACCCGATACTAAGTCAGTATGGCTCCCCTCCGGCAGACGCCGCTAATATTAAACGACATGACAAAGAGTGCGTGCGAGAGAGACAGAAAATCAGTCTGTGCGTGACGTCGGGCGCTGCGTAGCCACTGCAAATTGATTTGTTCCTATTGGCTATAAAAATGATCTGATCTGATCCAGATTCAGCAATCTGATAGATATGGTCATTATCTATGATTCTGCGTTTTTAGTTTTCTCGAATGTGCAATATTGTGGATGCAACAGATTTTCGTCCTTTGTGTGGGCGGAAGGGGGTGGGGCGAAACTTTGAGATATACGTTTTATAGTAAGGTCTAACAGGAGTGCGGATACCAAATTTGGTTACTCTAGCCTTAATAGTCTCTGAGAGTTTTGAATATCCCCAGATTTTCGTCCTTTGCGGGGGCGGAAGGGGGTGTGGCGAAATTTTGAAAGAAACTCGTCTCGGTCCGATATATTTGGAGTGTGGATACCAAATTTCGTTGCTCTAGCTTTTGTAGTCTCTGAGATCTAGGCGCTAATGTTTTACTCTAAGCAAAGCCGCCTATGCTACGTGTGTGTTAGAGAGAGACAGGGCGAGAAAAAATGAAATTGTTTTCTTGATGCTGGCTATAATAATAATACGATCCAATTCAGATTCCGCAGTCTTAAAGATATGGTCATTCTCTACAATTCTACGTTTTTGGTTTTCTCATATCTTTAAAATTGTGGATGCCACAGATTTTCGTCCTTTGTGGGGGCGGAAGTGGGCGGGGCGAAGTTTTGAAATATTTTTGTAGCAGTGACATATCACAGAAGTCTGGGTCCAGAACATCGTTGCTCTAGCTCTTATAGTCTTTGAGCACTAGGCGCTGAAGGGGACGGACAGACGGACAGACGGACGGACGGACAGACAGACAGGGCTCAATCGACTCGGCTATTGATGCTGATCAAGAATATATATACTTTATGGGGTCGGAAACGATTCCTTCTGGACGTTACACACATCCACTTTTACCACAAATCTAATATACCCCAATACTCATTTTGAGTATCGGGTATAATTATATTAAACGAAGGGGAACGTTGTGAGTTGCTGCGGACACCGCAACTCTACAGTTATACCCGATACTAAGTCAGTATGGCTCCCCTCTGGCAGACGCCGCTAATATTACACGACACGACAAAGAGTGCGTGCGAGAGAGACAGAAAATCAGTCTGTGCGTGACGTCGGGAGCTGCGTAGCCACTGCAAATTGATTTGTTCCTATTGGCTACAAAAATGATCTGATCTGATCCAGATTCAGCAATCTGATAGATATGGTCATTATCTATGATTCTGCGTTTTTAGTTTTCTCGAATGTGCAATATTGTGGATGATATACGTTTTATAGTGAGATCCAACAGGAGTGCGGATAGCAAATTTGGTTACTCTAGCCTTAATAGTCTCTGAGATTTTTGAATATCCCCAGATTTTCGTCCTTTGCGGGGGCGGAAGGGGGTGTGGCGAAATTTTGAAACAAACTCGTCTCGGTCCGATATATTAGGAGTGTGGATACCAAATTTGGTTGCTGTAGCTTTTGTAGTCTCTGAGATCTAGGCGCTAATGTTTTACTCTAAGCAAAGCCGCCTATGCTACGTGTGTGTTAGAGAGAGACAGGGCGAGAAAAAATGAAATTGTTTTCTTGATGCTGGCTATAATAATAATACGATCCAATTCAGATTCCGCAGTCTGAAAGATATGGTCATTCTCTACAATTCTACGTTTTTGGTTTTCTCATATCTTTAAAATTGTGGATGCCACAGATTTTCGTCCTTTGTGGGGGCGGAAGTGGGCGGGGCGAAGTTTTGAAATATTTTTGTAGCAGTGACATATCACAGAAGTCTGGATCCAAAACATCGTTACTCTAGCTCTTATAGTCTTTGAGCACTAGGCGCTGAAGGGGACGGACAGACGGACAGACGGACGGACGGACAGACAGACAGGGCTCAATCGACTCGGCTATTGATGCTGATCAAGAATATATATACTTTATGGGGTCGGAAACGATTCCTTCTGGACGTTATACACATCCACTTTTACCACAAATCTAATATACCCCAATACTCATTTTGAGTATCGGGTATAATTATATTAAACGAGGGGGAACGTTGTGAGTTGCTGCGGACACCGCAACTCTAAAGTTATACCCGATACTAAGTCAGTATGGCTCCCCTCCGGCAGACGCCGCTAATATTACACGACACGACAAAGAGTGCGTGCGAGAGAGACAGAAAATCAGTCTGTGCGTGACGTCGGGCGCTGCGTAGCCACTGCAAATTGATTTGTTCCTATTGGCTATAAAAATGATCTGATCTGATCCAGATTCAGCAATCTGATAGATATGGTCATTATCTATGATTCTGCGTTTTCAGTTTTCTCGTATGTGCAATATTGTGGATGCAACAGATTTTCGTCCTTTGTGTGGGCGGAAGGGGGTGGGGCGAAACTTTGAGATATACGTTTTATAGTGAGATCTAACAGGAGTGCGGATACTAAATTTGGTTACTCTAGCGTAAATAGTCTCTGAGATTTGTGGATGCCCCAGATTCGTCCTTTGCGGGCCCGGAAGGGGGTGTGGCGAAATTTTGACACAAAACGGTCAAGGTCCGATATCACAGGAGTGTGGATACCAAAATTGGTTGCCCTGGCTCTTATAGGTTCTGAGATCCTTGAACTCATATTTTGCAATTGGCAAAACCGACCATGAAACCTGTGTGTTAGAGAGAGACAGAGCGAGAAAGAATGAAATTGCTTTCTTGATTCTGGCTATAATAATTATACGATCTGGTTCAGATTTTGCACTCTAGAAGATATAGTCATCTTCTACGATTCTGCGTTTTTAGTTTTCTCGAATCTGCAATATTGTGGATGCAACAGATTTTGGTTTTTTGTGTGGGCGGAAGGGGGTGGGGCGAAATTTTGAGATATACGTTTTATAGTGAGATCTAACAGGAGTGCGGATACTAAATTTGGTTACTCTAGCGTAAATAGTCTCTGAGATTTGTGGATGCCCCAGATTTTCGTCCTTTGCGGGGGCGGAAGGGGGTGTGGCGAAATTTTGACATAAAACGGTCAAGGTCCGATATCACAGGAGTGTGGATACCAAATTTGGTTGCTCTAGCTCTTATGGGTTCTGAGATCCTTGAACTCATATTTTGCAATTGGCAAAACCGACCATGAAACCTGTGTGTTAGAGAGAGACAGAGCGAGAAAGAATGAAATTGTTTTCTTGATTCTGGCTATAATAATTATACGATCTGGTTGAGATCTTACATTCTAAAACATATAGTCATCCTCTTCGATTCTGCGTTTTTCGTTTTATCGTATCTTTAAAAATGTGGATGCCACAGATTTTCGTCCTTTGTGGGGGCGGAAGTGGGCGGGGCGAAGTTTTGAAATATTTTTGTAGCAGTGACATATCACAGAAGTCTGGATCCAAAACATCGTTGCTCTAGCTTTTATAGTCTTTGAGCACTAGGCGCTGAAGGGGACGGACAGACGGACGGACGGACAGACAGACAGGGCTCAATCTTTTAGTTTGTGATGTTTGTGATGTTTGGTTAGTGGCACAGGAACTAAAGCTTGTCGGAGATAGTAGTGGGTGGGGTGAAGGAAGGGCTGTGGCGTGGTGGATTGGCGAGAAGCACTTTTCCGCGTTTGGAATGGTCATGTACAGCGGCGTATGGTGAGGGGGGGGGGGGGGCGACACAAAATGGCTGCTGCCTGGCTTGGCTTGGCGTCGTCTGGCCTTCACTGTCTTTATTTGTTGGCACCAGAGCACAAATGACACGGCAAACGATAAACGGCAAAACAGTCAAAACGACAAACGACACGGGCAACACTGATGGCAACGAACAAACAAGCTTGCGATTTTATTTTATTTTAATGGCGGCGGCGATGGTTCAATTATTATACGTCCGACGATCGCGACCTCTCGAGCGGGTGGACGAGATGAGAGTGGCGGACGAGGTTCATGGTGGAACTCTCATATGTCCGCCAACTCCCATACTCTCTCCTCCACACTCGAGAGACCCGATCGCCGATCGTCATTTACCGGTGCTCTCACCCCCGGTTCCACTTTCCCTCACCACAATATTGAGTGAGATGAAAGTAGTCCGAGGGCAGCAGCACCGATAAGTAGGCAGTGGAAGATTTGAATGGCCTTTTGTTTTAGTGGCTGTGTGTGTTATCGTTGTCGTTGGTTAATGGCTAGTGTCTTATATTTGTGCTGTTTGTATTGGCTGCTCTGTTATAAGGGGATGGGATGGGAAGGGGGGGGGGGGATAGATGCCTGCTCCCGTATAACCGCCCGGATACTTTATACTTCCGGATCTTACGATCCGGGCGCGTGACGCTCCGAGGAGTCGACCGCATAGCATCTTGTGGGCGGTTGTAATGGCATTGTTGGGGCATTTGGCTGAGTGGCGATGGTTGGCAGTGTTCATTTTTTATCCTGCTCAACTGCTATGGGTTTGAAATGGGTGGGGGTGAAAAGGGGAATGGCTGGGCGTAATTGCCGAAGTTGGCGGCCGATAACACACCGGCATTGAGAAATGCAATTTGAATTGGCTTTTTGGTGTGTTATCGGCGCGGTATTTTCCTAATTGGCGTGGTATTTTTTGGGTCATTAATGGCCTTGCCACTTGTCAGGTATTGGGGAATGGGTGATAGTTGGGAAAGAAGAAGAAGAGGGAAAGGTAAATATGCTAAAATAAATAACTAAAATTAATTAAATTACATTACAGCTAAGGACAAACTATCTACAATTACTACAAATAAGGACTACAAAACTACAGAGAAATATACAGGGTAAAACAAACAATAATTACAATACATTTACACAACAATAAACATACTTAAATATCGTCTATTTTTAACAGGAGGACAACTACAACGAAGCACCGGCCGGCATGGCAAACGCAATGCAAAACATTGCGCCGCATACCGGCCGGCTCTGTTGTCCCCCTGTGCAGGATTAGTGGCGCCATCTGGGATATTTAGTGGCGATGGCTGGACTTGGAGATGGCGTGCATCGTGGGCAAAGGTTGGAGATGGCGAGTGGCTCTGGTCCGGCCGCCCACGTTTCATCTGTCGTTGGTTGGTGTTAGCTGCTGCACTCGAGTGGCGCTGGTCCGGCCACCCAACTGCATTGTCGTTGTGCTGGCGTTTGGCATCGGTGTGTGATGCCAGCGATTTGAGTTATTGGCCGCATCCAAGTGGCGAACTGGTCCGGCCACCAGGATGCGCTGTCGATATTTGTTGTTGATTGGCCGCATCCGAGTGGCTGCTGGTCCGGCCACCCAGGATGCGTTGTCAGGTTTATTGGCCTGGCCTCCTCGGCCACGCTCGACGTCGGTTTTAATTGTGATTTTTAAGTGGCTGCTGGTCCGGCCACCCAGATGAGGAGGTGTTTGTTTTGGCGTTTGATTTCAATTTATGTTTATCTGCAGGTACCGTCGGCGATTTGGATGTTGTTGCTGGCGACCCTTGTCTGGTTTGTGTTGGCGTAAGAACTGCAGGTGAGTATTTTGTGTGTTTTTATCGGCAGCCTCTCTCCTGGTTCTTCTTCCTTTGCAGGATTTGCTGGCGTCCGGCGGCTCAACACTGGGCCATCCCGCCCTCACATAATTGGCATGAGAGTCTCTGAGATTTTTGAATATCCCCAGATTTTCGTCCTTTGCGGGGGCGGAAGGGGGTGTGGCGAAATTTTGAAACAAACTCGTCTCGGTCCGATATATTAGGAGTGTGGATACCAAATTTGGTTGCTCTAGCTTTAATAGTCTCTGAGATCTAGGCGCTAATGTTTTACTCTAAGCAAAGCCGGCTATGCTACGTGTGTGTTAGAGAGAGACAGGGCGAGAAAAAATGAAATTGTTTTCTTGATGCTGGCTATAATAATAATACGATCCAATTCAGCATTCCGCAGTCTTAAAGATATGGTCATTCTCTACATTTCTACGTTTTTGGTTTTCTCATATCTTTAAAATTGTGGATGCCACAGATTTTCGTCCTTTGTGGGGGCGGAAGTGGGCGGGGCGAAGTTTTGAAATATTTTTGTTGCAGTGACATATCACAGAAGTCTGGATCCAAAACATCGTTGCTCTAGCTCTTATAGTCTTTGAGCACTATGCGCTGAAGGGGACGGACAGACGGACAGACGGACGGACGGACAGACAGACAGGGCTTAATCGACTCGTCTATTGATGCTGATCAAGAATATATATACTTTATGGGGTCGGAAACGATTCCTTCTGGACGTTACACACATCCATTTTCACCACAAATCTAACATACCCCAATACTCATTTTGAATATCGGGTATAAAAACGAGGGGGAACGTTGTGAGTTGCTGCGGACACCGCAACTCTACGGTTATACCCGATACTAAGTCAGTATGGCTCTCCTCCGGCAGACGCCGCTAATATTAAACGACACGACAAAGAGTGCGTGCGAGAGAGACAGAAAATCAGTCTGTGCGTGACGTCGGGCGCTGCGTAGCCACTGCAAATTGAATTGTTCCTATTGGCTATAAAAATGATCTGATGTGATCCAGATTCAGCAATCTGATAGATATGGTCATTATCTATGATTCTGCGTTTTTAGTTTTCTCGAATGTGCAATATTGTGGATGCAACAGATTTTCGTCCTTTGTGTGGGCGGAAGGGGGTGGGGCGAAATGAGTATTGGGGTATATTAGATTTGTGGTAAAAGTGGATGTGTGTAACGTCCAGAAGGAACGATTCCTTCGAAAACGATTCGAAAACGATTTTCGACCCCATAAAGTATATATATTCTTGATCAGCATCAATATCCGAGTCGATTGGGCTCTGTCTGTCTGTCTGTCTGTCTGTCCGTCTGTCCGTCTGTCCGTCTGTCCGTCCGTCCGTCTGTCCGTCCCCTTCAGCGCCTAGTGCTCAAAGACTATAAGAGCTAGAGCAACGATGTTTTGGATCCAGACTTCTGTGATATGTCACTGCTACAAAAATATTTCAAAACTCCGCCCCGCCCACTTCCGCCCTCACAAAGGACGAAAATCTGTGGCATCCACAATTTTAAAGATATGAGAAAACCAAAAACGTAGAATTGTAGAGAATGACCATATCTTTAAGACTGCGGAATCTGAATTGGATCGTATTATTATTATAGCCAGCATCAAGAAAACAATTTCATTTTTTCTCGCCCTGTCTCTCTCTAACACACACGTAGCATAGCCGGCTTTGCTTAGAGTAAAACATTAGCGCCTAGATCTCAGAGACTACAAAAGCTACAGCAACCAAATTTGGTATCCACACTCCTAATATATCGGACCGAGACGAGTTTGTTTCAAAATTTCGCCACACCCCCTTCCGCCCCCGCAAAGGACGAAAATCTGGGGATATTCAAAAATCTCAGTGACTATTAAGGCTAGAGTAACCAAATTTGGTATCCGCACTCCTGTTAGATCTCACTTTAAAACGTATATCTCAAAATTTCGCCCCACCCTCTTCCGCCCCCACAAAAGACGAAAATCTGTTGCATCCACAATATTGAGGATACGAGAAAACTAAAAACGCAGAATCATAGATAATGACCATATCTATCAGATTGCTGAATCTGGATCAGATCAGATCATTTTTATAGCCAAAAGGAACAAATCAATTTGCACTGGCTACGCAGCGCCCGACGTCACGCTCAGACTGATTTTCTGTCTCTCTCGCACGCACTCTTTGTCGTGTCGTTCAATATAAGCGGCGTCTTCCGGAGGAGAGCCATACTGACTAAGTATCGGGTATAACTGTAGAGTTGCGGTGTCCGCAGCAACTCACAACGTTCCCCCTCGTTAGTTTTTTCGAATGTGCAATATTGTGGATGCAACAGATTTTCGTCCTTTGTGTGGGCGGAAGGGGGGGGGGCGAAATTTTAAGATACACGTTTTATAGTAAGATCTAACAGGAGTGCGGATACCAAATTTGGTTACTCTAGCTTTAATAGTCACTGAGATTTTTGAATATCCCCAGATTTTCGTCCTTTGCGGGGGCGGAAGGGGGTGTGGCGAAATTTTGAAACAAACTCGTCTCGGTCCGATATATTAGGAGGGTGGATACCAAATTTGGTTGCTCTAGCTTTTATAGTCTCTGAGATCCAGGCGCTAATGTTTTACTCTAAGCAAAGCCGGCTATGCTACGTGTGTGTTAGAGAGAGACAGGGCGAGAAAAAATGAAATTGTTTTCTTGATGCTGGCTATAATAATAATACGATCCAATTCAGATTCCGCAGTCTTAAAGATATGGTCATTCTCTACAATTCTACGTTTTTGGTTTTCTCATATCTTTAAAATTGTGGATGCCACAGATTTTCGTCCTTTGTGAGGGCGGAAGTGGGCGGGGCGGAGTTTTGAAATATTTTTGTAGCAGTGACATATCACAGAAGTCTGGGTCCAAAACATCGTTGCTCTAGCTCTTATAGTCTTTGAGCACTAGGCGCTGAAGGGGACGGACAGACGGACGGACGGACAGACGGACAGACGGACAGACGGACGGACGGACAGACAGACAGGACTCAATCGACTCGGCTATTGATGCTGATCAAGAATATATATACTTTATGGGGTCGGAAACGATTCCTTCTGGACGTTACACACATCCACTTTTACCACAAATCTAATATACCCCAATACTCATTTTGAGTATCGGGTATAATTATATTAAACGAGGGGGAACGTTGTGAGTTGCTGCGGACACCGCAACTCTACAGTTATACCCGATACTAAGTCAGTATGGCTCTCCTCTGGCAGACGCCGCTAATATTAAACGACACGACAAAGAGTGCGTGCGAGAGAGACAGAAAATCAGTCTGTGCGTGACGTCGGGAGCTGCGTAGCCACTGCAAATTGATTTCTTCCTATTGGCTACAAAAATGATCTGATCTGATCCAGATTCAGCAATCTGATAGATATGGTCATTATCTATGATTCTGCGTTTTTAGTTTTCTCGAATGTGCAATATTGTGGATGATATACGTTTTATAGTGAGATCCAACAGGAGTGCGGATATAAAATTTGGTTACTCTAGCCTTAATAGTCTCTCAGATTTTTGAATATCCCCAGATTTTCGTCCTTTGCGGGGGCGGAAGGGGGTGTGGCGAAATTTTGAAACAACCTCGTCTCGGTCCGATATATTAGGAGTGTGGATACCAAATTTGGTTGCTGTAGCTTTTGTAGTCCCTGAGATCTAGGCGCTAATGTTTTACTCTAAGCAAAGCCGCCTATGCTACGTGTGTGTTAGAGAGAGACAGGGCGAGAAAAAATGAAATTGTTTTCTTGATGCTGGCTATAATAATAATACGATCCAATTCAGATTCCGCAGTCTTAAAGATATGGTCATTCTCTACAATTCTACGTTTTTGGTTTTCTCATATCTTTAAAATTGTGGATGCCACAGATTTTCGTCCTTTGTGGGGGCGGAAGTGGGCGGGGCGAAGTTTTGAAATATTTTTGTAGCAGTGACATATCACAGAAGTCTGGATCCAAAACATCGTTACTCTAGCTCTTATAGTCTTTGAGCCCTAGGAGCTGAAGGGGACGGACAGACGGACAGACGGACGGACGGACAGACAGACAGGGCTCAATCGACTCGGCTATTGATGCTGATCAAGAATATATATACTTTATGGGGTCGGAAACGATTCCTTCTGGACGTTATACACATCCACTTTTACCACAAATCTAATATACCCCAATACTCATTTTGAGTATCGGGTATAATTATATTAAACGAGGGGGAACGTTGTGAGTTGCTGCGGACACCGCAACTCTAAAGTTATACCCGATACTAAGTCAGTATGGCTCCCCTCCGGCAGACGCCGCTAATATTACACGACACGACAAAGAGTGCGTGCGAGAGAGACAGAAAATCAGTCTGTGCGTGACGTCGGGCGCTGCGTAGCCAGTGCAAATTGATTTGTTCCTGTTGGCTATAAAAATGATCTGATCTGATCCAGATTCAGCAATCTGATAGATATGGTCATTATCTATGATTCTGCGTTTTCAGTTTTCTCGTATGTGCAATATTGTGGATGCAACAGATTTTCGTCCTTTGTGTGGGCGGAAGGGGGGGGGGCGAAACTTTGAGATATACGTTTTATAGTGAGATCTAACAGGAGTGCGGATACTAAATTTGGTTACTCTAGCGTAAATAGTCTCTGAGATTTGTGGATGCCCCAGATTCGTCCTTTGCGGGCCCGGAAGGGGGTGTGGCGAAATTTTGACACAAAACGGTCAAGGTCCGATATCACAGGAGTGTGGATACCAAAATTGGTTGCCCTGGCTCTTATAGGTTCTGAGATCCTTGAACTCATATTTTGCAATTGGCAAAACCGACCATGAAACCTGTGTGTTAGAGAGAGACAGAGCGAGAAAGAATGAAATTGATTTCTTGATTCTGGCTATAATAATTATACGATCTGGTTCAGATTTTGCACTCTAGAAGATATAGTCATCTTCTACGATTCTGCGTTTTTAGTTTTCTCGAATCTGCAATATTGTGGATGCAACAGATTTTGGTTTTTTGTGTGGGCGGAAGGGGGTGGGGCGAAATTTTGAGATATACGTTTTATAGTGAGATCTAACAGGAGTGCGGATACTAAATTTGGTTACTCTAGCGTAAATAGTCTCTGAGATTTGTGAATGCCCCAGATTTTCGTCCTTTGCGGGGGCGGAAGGGGGTGTGGCGAAATTTTGACATAAAACGGTCAAGGTCCGATATCACAGGAGTGTGGATACCAAATTTGGTTGCTCTAGCTCTTATGGGTTCTGAGATCCTTGAACTCATATTTTGCAATTGGCAAAACCGACCATGAAACCTGTGTGTTAGAGAGAGACAGAGCGAGAAAGAATGAAATTGTTTTCTTGATTCTGGCTATAATAATTATACGATCTGGTTGAGATCTTACATTCTAAAACATATAGTCATCCTCTTCGATTCTGCGTTTTTCGTTTTATCGTATCTTTAAAAATGTGCATGCCACAGATTTTCGTCCTTTGTGGGGGCGGAAGTGGGCGGGGCGAAGTTTTGAAATATTTTTGTAGCAGTGACATATCACAGAAGTCTGGATCCAAAACATCGTTGCTCTAGCTTTTATAGTCTTTGAGCACTAGGCGCTGAAGGGGACGGACAGACGGACGGACGGACAGACAGACAGGGCTCAATCTTTTAGTTTGTGATGTTTGTGATGTTTGGTTAGTGGCACAGGAACTAAAGCTTGTCGGAGATAGTAGTGGGTGGGGTGAAGGAAGGGCTGTGGCGTGGTGGATTGGCGAGAAGCACTTTTCCGCGTTTGGAATGGTCATGTACAGCGGCGTATGGTGAGGGGGGGGGGGGGGGGCGACACAAAATGGCTGCTGCCTGGCTTGGCTTGGCGTCGTCTGGCCTTCACTGTCTTTATTTGTTGGCACCAGAGCACAAATGACACGGCAAACGATAAACGGCAAAACAGTCAAAACGACAAACGACACGGGCAACACTGATGGCAACGAACAAACAAGCTTGCGATTTTATTTTATTTTAATGGCGGCGGCGATGGTTCAATTATTATACGTCCGACGATCGCGACCTCTCGAGCGGGTGGACGAGATGAGAGTGGCGGACGAGGTTCATGGTGGAACTCTCATATGTCCGCCAACTCCCATACTCTCTCCTCCACACTCGAGAGACCCGATCGCCGATCGTCATTTACCGGTGCTCTCACCCCCGGTTCCACTTTCCCTCACCACCATATTGAGTGAGATGAAAGTAGTCCGAGGGCAGCAGCACCGATAAGTAGGCAGTGGAAGATTTGAATGGCCTTTTGTTTTAGTGGCTGTGTGTGTTATCGTTGTCGTTGGTTAATGGCTAGTGTCTTATATTTGTGCTGTTTGTATTGGCTGCTCTGTTATAAGGGGATGGGATGGGAAGGGGGGGGGGGATAGATGCCTGCTCCCGTATAACCGCCCGGATACTTTATACTTCCGGATCTTACGATCCGGGCGCGTGACGCTCCGAGGAGTCGACCGCATAGCATCTTGTGGGCGGTTGTAATGGCATTGTTGGGGCATTTGGCTGAGTGGCGATGGTTGGCAGTGTTCATTTTTTATCCTGCTCAACTGCTATGGGTTTGAAATGGGTGGGGGTGAAAAGGGGAATGGCTGGGCGTAATTGCCGAAGTTGGCGGCCGATAACACACCGGCATTGAGAAATGCAATTTGAATTGGCTTTTTGGTGTGTTATCGGCGCGGTATTTTCCTAATTGGCGTGGTATTTTTTGGGTCATTAATGGCCTTGCCACTTGTCAGGTATTGGGGAATGGGTGATAGTTGGGAAAGAAGAAGAAGAGGGAAAGGTAAATATGCTAAAATAAATAACTAAAATTAATTAAATTACATTACAGCTAAGGACAAACTATCTACAATTACTACAAATAAGGACTACAAAACTACAGAGAAATATACAGGGTAAAACAAACAATAATTACAATACATTTACACAACAATAAACATACTTAAATATCGTCTATTTTTAACAGGAGGACAACTACAACGAAGCACCGGCCGGCATGGCAAACGCAATGCAAAACATTGCGCCGCATACCGGCCGGCTCTGTTGTCCCCTGTGCAGGATTAGTGGCGCCATCTGGGATATTTAGTGGCGATGGCTGGACTTGGAGATGGCGTGCATCGTGGGCAAAGGTTGGAGATGGCGAGTGGCTCTGGTCCGGCCGCCCACGTTTCATCTGTCGTTGGTTGGTGTTAGCTGCTGCACTCGAGTGGCGCTGGTCCGGCCACCCAACTGCATTGTCGTTGTGCTGGCGTTTGGCATCGGTGTGTGATGCCAGCGATTTGAGTTATTGGCCGCATCCAAGTGGCGAACTGGTCCGGCCACCAGGATGCGCTGTCGATTTTTGTTGTTGATTTTTAAGTGGCTGCTGGTCCGGCCACCCAGATGAGGAGGTGTTTGTTTTGGCGTTTGATTTCAATTTATGTTTATCTGCAGGTACCGTCGGCGATTTGGATGTTGTTGCTGGCGACCCTTGTCTGGTTTGTGTTGGCGTAAGAACTGCAGGTGAGTATTTTGTGTGTTTTTATCGGCAGCCTCTCTCCTGGTTCTTCTTCCTTTGCAGGATTTGCTGGCGTCCGGCGGCTCAACACTGGGCCATCCCGCCCTCACATAATTGGCATGAGAGTCTCTGAGATTTTTGAATATCCCCAGATTTTCGTCCTTTGCGGGGGCGGAAGGGGGTGTGGCGAAATTTTGAAACAAACTCGTCTCGGTCCGATATATTAGGAGTGTGGATACCAAATTTGGTTGCTCTAGCTTTAATAGTCTCTGAGATCTAGGCGCTAATGTTTTACTCTAAGCAAAGCCGGCTATGCTACGTGTGTGTTAGAGAGAGACAGGGCGAGAAAAAATGAAATTGTTTTCTTGATGCTGGCTATAATAATAATACGATCCAATTCAGCATTCCGCAGTCTTAAAGATATGGTCATTCTCTACATTTCTACGTTTTTGGTTTTCTCATATCTTTAAAATTGTGGATGCCACAGATTTTCGTCCTTTGTGGGGGCGGAAGGGGGCGGGGCGAAGTTTTGAAATATTTTTGTTGCAGTGACATATCACAGAAGTCTGGATCCAAAACATCGTTGCTCTAGCTCTTATAGTCTTTGAGCACTATGCGCTGAAGGGGACGGACAGACGGACAGACGGACGGACGGACAGACAGACAGGGCTTAATCGACTCGTCTATTGATGCTGATCAAGAATATATATACTTTATGGGGTCGGAAACGATTCCTTCTGGACGTTACACACATCCATTTTCACCACAAATCTAACATACCCCAATACTCATTTTGAATATCGGGTATAAAAACGAGGGGAACGTTATGAGTTGCTGCGGACACCGCAACTCTACGGCTATACCCGATACTAAGTCAGTATGGCTCTCCTCCGGCAGACGCCGCTAATATTAAACGACACGACAAAGAGTGCGTGCGAGAGAGACAGAAAATCAGTCTGTGCGTGACGTCGGGCGCTGCGTAGCCACTGCAAATTGAATTGTTCCTATTGGCTATAAAAATGATCTGATGTGATCCAGATTCAGCAATCTGATAGATATGGTCATTATCTATGATTCTGCGTTTTTAGTTTTCTCGAATGTGCAATATTGTGGATGCAACAGATTTTCGTCCTTTGTTTGGGCGGAAGGGGGTGGGGCGAAATGAGTATTGGGGTATATTAGATTTGTGGTAAAAGTGGATGTGTGTAACGTCCAGAAGGAACGATTCCTTCGAAAACGATTCGAAAACGATTTTCGACCCATAAAGTATATATATTCTTGATCAGCATCAATATCCGAGTCGATTGGGCTCTGTCTGTCTGTCTGTCTGTCTGTCTGTCTGTCCGTCTGTCCGTCTGTCCGTCTGTCCGTCCGTCCGTCTGTCCGTCCCCTTCAGCGCCTAGTGCTCAAAGACTATAAGAGCTAGAGCAACGATGTTTTGGATCCAGACTTCTGTGATATGTCACTGCTACAAAAATATTTCAAAACTCCGCCCCGCCCACTTCCGCCCTCACAAAGGACGAAAATCTGTGGCATCCACAATTTTAAAGATATGAGAAAACCAAAAACGTAGAATTGTAGAGAATGACCATATCTTTAAGACTGCGGAATCTGAATTGGATCGTATTATTATTATAGCCAGCATCAAGAAAACAATTTCATTTTTTCTCGCCCTGTCTCTCTCTAACACACACGTAGCATAGCCGGCTTTGCTTAGAGTAAAACATTAGCGCCTGGATCTCAGAGACTATAAAAGCTAGAGCAACCAAATTTGGTATCCACACTCCTAATATATCGGACCGAGACGAGTTTGTTTCAAAATTTCGCCACACCCCTTCCGCCCCCGCAAAGGATGAAAATCTGGGGATATTAAAAAATCTCAGAGACTATTAAGGCTAGAGTAACCAAATTTGGTATCCGCACTCCTGTTAGATCTCACTTTAAAACGTATATCTCAAAATTTCGCCCCACCCTCTTCCGCCCCCACAAAAGACGAAAATCTGTTGCATCCGCAATAATGAGGATACGAGAAAACTAAAAACGCAGAATCATAGATAATGACCATATCTATCAGATTGCTGAATCTGGATCAGATCAGATCATTTTTATAGCCAAAAGGAACAAATCAATTTGCACTGGCTACGCAGCGCCCGACGTCACGCTCAGACTGATTTTCTGTCTCTCTCGCACGCACTCTTTGTCGTGTCGTTCAATATAAGCGGCGTCTTCCGGAGGAGAGCCATACTGACTAAGTATCGGGTATAACTGTAGAGTTGCGGTGTCCGCAGCAACTCACAACGTTCCCCCTCGTTAGTTTTTTCGAATGTGCAATATTGTGGATGCAACAGATTTTCGTCCTTTGTGTGGGCGGAAGGGGGTGGGGCGAAATTTTAAGATACACGTTTTATAGTAAGATCTAACAGGAGTGCGGATACCAAATTTGGTTACTCTAGCCTTAATAGTCACTGAGATTTTTGAATATCCCCAGATTTTCGTCCTTTGCGGGGGCGGAAGGGGGTGTGGCGAAATTTCGAAAGAAACTCGTCTCGGTCCGATATATTTGGAGTGTGGATACCACATTTGGTTGCTCTAGCTTTTGTAGTCTCTGAGATCTAGGCGCTAATGTTTTACTCTAAGCAAAGCCGCCTATGCTACGTGTGTGTTAGAGAGAGACAGGGCGAGAAAAAATGAAATTGTTTTCCTGATGCTGGCTATGATAATAATACGATCCAATTCAGATTCCGCAGTCTTAAAGATATGGTCATTCTTTACAATTCTACGTTTTTGGTTTTCTCATATCTTTAAAATTGTGGATGCCACAGATTTTCGTCCTTTGTGGGGGCGGAAGTGGGCGGGGCGAAGTTTTGAAATATTTTTGTAGCAGTTACATATCACAGAAGTCTGGATCCAAAACATCGTTGCTCTAGCTCTTATAGTCGTTGAGCACTAGGCGCTGAAGGGGACGGACAGACGGACAGACGGACGGACGGACAGACAGACAGGGCTCAATCGACTCGGCTATTGATGCTGATCAAGAATAAATATACTTTATGGGGTCGGAAACGATTCCTTCTGGACGTTACACACATCCACTTTTACCACAAATCTAATATACCCCAATACTCATTTTGAGTATCGGGTATAATTATATTAAACGAGGGGGAACGTTGTGAGTTGCTGCGGACACCGCAACTCTACGGTTATACCCGATACTAAGTCAGTATGGCTCTCCTCCGGCAGACGCCACTAATATTAAACGACACGACAAAGAGTGCGTGCGAGAGAGACAGAAAATCAGTCTGTGCGTGACGTCGGGCGCTGCGTAGCCACTGCAAATTGATTTGTTCCTATTGGCTATAAAAATGATCTGATCTGATCCAGATTCAGCAATCTGATAGATATGGTCATTATCTATGATTCTGCGTTTTCAGTTTTCTCGAATGTGCAATATTGTGGATGCAACAGATTTTCGTCCTTTGTGTGGGCGGAAGGGGGTGGGGCGAAACTTTGAGATATACGTTTTATAGTGAGATCTAACAGGAGTGCGGATACTAAATTTGGTTACTCTAGCGTAAATAGTCTCTGAGATTTGTGGATGCCCCAGATTCGTCCTTTGCGGGCCCGGAAGGGGGTGTGGCGAAATTTTGACACAAAACGGTCAAGGTCCGATATCACAGGAGTGTGGATACCAAAATTGGTTGCCCTGGCTCTTATAGGTTCTGAGATCCTTGAACTCATATTTTGCAATTGGCAAAACCGACCATGAAACCTGTGTGTTAGAGAGAGACAGAGCGAGAAAGAATGAAATTGCTTTCTTGATTCTGGCTATAATAATCATACGATCTGGTTCAGATTTTGCACTCTAGAAGATATAGTCATCTTCTACGATTCTGCGTTTTTAGTTTTCTCGAATCTGCAATATTGTGGATGCAACAGATTTTCGTTTTTTGTGTGGGCGGAAGGGGGTGGGGCGAAATTTTGAGATATACGTTTTATAGTGAGATCTAACAGGAGTGCGGATACTAAATTTGGTTACTCTAGCGTAAATAGTCTCTGAGATTTGTGGATGCCCCAGATTTTCGTCCTTTGCGGGGGCGGAAGGGGGTGTGGCGAAATTTTGACATAAAACGGTCAAGGTCCGATATCACAGGAGTGTGGATACCAAATTTGGTTGCTCTAGCTCTTATGGGTTCTGAGATCCTTGAACTCATATTTTGCAATTGGCAAAACCGACCATGAAACCTGTGTGTTAGAGAGAGACAGAGCGAGAAAGAATGAAATTGTTTTCTTGATTCTGGCTATAATAATTATACGATCTGGTTGAGATCTTACATTCTAAAACATATAGTCATCCTCTTCGATTCTGCGTTTTTCGTTTTATCGTATCTTTAAAAATGTGGATGCCACAGATTTTCGTCCTTTGTGGGGGCGGAAGTGGGCGGGGCGGCGGTTTTGAAATATTTTTGTAGCAGTGACATATCACAGAAGTCTGGATCCAAAACATCGTTGCTCTAGCTTTTATAGTCTTTGAGCACTAGGCGCTGAAGGGGACGGACAGACGGACGGACGGACAGACAGACAGGGCTCAATCGACTCGGCTATTGATGCTGATCAAGAATATATATACTTTATGGGGTCGGAAACGATTCCTTCTGGACGTTATACACATCCACTTTTACCACAAATCTAATATACCCCAATACTCATTTTGAGTATCGGGTATAATTATATTAAACGAGGGGGAACGTTGTGAGTTGCTGCGGACACCGCAACTCTACAGTTATACCCGATACTAAGTCAGTATGGCTCCCCTCCGGCAGACGCCGCTAATATTACACGACACGACAAAGAGTGCGTGCGAGAGAGACAGAAAATCAGTCTGAGCGTGACGTCGGGCGCTGCGCGGCCACTGCAAATTGATTTCTTGCTTTTGGCTACAAAAATGATCCGATCTGATCCAGATTCAGCCATCTGAGAGATATGGTCGTTATCTATGATTCTGCGTTTTTAGTTTTCTCGAATGTGCAATATTGTGTCTTAATAGTCTCTGAGATTTTTGAATATCCCCAGATTTTCGTCCTTTGCGGGGGCGGAAGGGGGTGTGGCGAAATTTTGAAACAAACTCGTCTCGGTCCGATATATTAGGAGTGTGGATACCAAATTTGGTTGCTCTAGCTTTAATAGTCTCTGAGATCTAGGCGCTAATGTTTTACTCTAAGCAAAGCCGGCTATGCTACATGTGTGTTAGAGAGAGACAGGGCGAGAAAAAATGAAATTGTTTCTTGATGCTGGCTATAATAATAATACGATCCAATTCAGCATTCCGCAGTCTTAAAGATATGGTCATTCTCTACAATTCTACGTTTTTGGTTTTCTCATATCTTTAAAATTGTGGATGCCACAGATTTTCGTCCTTTGTGGGGGCGGAAGTGGGCGGGGCGAAGTTTTGAAATATTTTTGTAGCAGTGACATATCACAGAAGTCTGGATCCAAAACATCGTTGCTCTAGCTCTTATAGTCTTTGAGCACTATGCGCTGAAAGGGACGGACAGACGGACAGACGGACGGACGGACAGACAGACAGGACTCAATCGACTCGGCTATTGATGCTGATCAAGAATATATATACTTTATGGGGTCGGAAACGATTCCTTCTGGACGTTACACACATCCACTTTTACCACAAATCTAATATACCCCAATACTCATTTTGAGTATCGGGTATAATTATATTAAACGAGGGGGAACGTTGTGAGTTGCTGCGGACACCGCAACTCTACAGTTATACCCGATACTAAGTCAGTATGGCTCCCCTCTGGCAGACGCCGCTAATATTACACGACACGACAAAGAGTGCGTGCGAGAGAGACAGAAAATCAGTCTGTGCGTGACGTCGGGCGCTGCGTAGCCACTGCAAATTGATTTGTTCCTATTGGCTACAAAAATGATCTGATCTGATCCAGATTCAGCAATCTGATAGATATGGTCATTATCTATGATTCTGCGTTTTTAGTTTTCTCGTATGTGCAATATTGTGGATGCAACAGATTTTCGTCCTTTGTGGGGGCGGAAGAAGGTGGGGCGAAATTTTGAGATATACGTTTTAAAGTGAGATCTAACAGGAGTGCGGATACCAAATTTGGTTACTCTAGCCTTAATAGTCTCTGAGATTTTTGAATATCCCCAGATTTTCCTCCTTTGCGGGGGCGGAAGGGGGTGTGGCGAAATTTTGAAACAAACTCGTCTCGGTCCGATATATTAGGAGTGTGGATACCAATGTTGGTTGCTGTAGCTTTTGTAGTCTCTGAGATCTAGGCGCTAATGTTTTACTCTAAGCAAAGCCGCCTATGCTACGTGTGTGTTAGAGAGAGACAGGGCGAGAAAAAATGAAATTGTTTTCTTGATGCTGGCTATAATAATAATACGATCCAATTCAGATTCCGCAGTCTTAAAGATATGGTCATTCTCTACAATTCTACGTTTTTGGTTTTCTCATATCTTTAAAATTGTGGATGCCACAGATTTTCGTCCTTTGTGGGGTCGGAAGTGGGCGGGGCGAAGTTTTGAAATATTTTTGTAGCAGCGACATATCACAGAAGTCTGGATCCAAAACATCGTTGCTCTAGCTCTTATAGTCTTTGAGCACTAGGCGCTGAAGGGGACGGACAGACGGACAGACGGACGGACGGACAGACAGACAGGGCTCAATCGACTCGGCTATTGATGCTGATCAAGAATATATATACTTTATGGGGTCGGAAACGATTCCTTCTGGACGTTATACACATCCACTTTTACCACAAATCTAATATACCCCAATACTCATTTTGAGTATCGGGTATAATTATATTAAACGAGGGGGAACGTTGTGAGTTGCTGCTGACACCGCAACTCTACAGTTATACCCGATACTAAGTCAGTATGGCTCCCCTCCGGCAGACGCCGCTAATATTACACGACACGACAAAGAGTGCGTGCGAGAGAGACAGAAAATCAGTCTGAGCGTGACGTCGGGCGCTGCGCGGCCACTGCAAATTGATTTCTTGCTTTTGGCTACAAAAATGATCCGATCTGATCCAGATTCAGCCATCTGATAGATATGGTCGTTATCTATAATTCTGCGTTTTTAGTTTTCTCGAATGTGCAATATTGTGGATGATATACGTTTTATAGTGAGATCTAACAGGAGTGCGGATACCAAATTTGGTTACTCTAGCCTTAATAGTCTCTGAGATTTTTGAATATCCCCAGGTTTTCGTTCTTTGCGGGGGCGGCAGGGGGTGTGGCGAAATTTTGAAACAAACTCGTCTCGGTCCGATATATTTGGAGTGTGGATACCAAATTTGGTTGCTCTAGCTTTTGTAGTCTCTGAGATCTAGGCGCTAATGTTTTACTCTAAGCAAAGCCGCCTATGCTACGTGTGTGTTAGAGAGAGACAGGGCGAGAAAAAATGAAATTGTTTTCTTGATGCTGGCTATAATAATAATACGATCCAATTCAGATTCCGCAGTCTTAAAGATATGGTCATTCTCTACAATTCTACGTTTTTGGTTTTCTCATATCTTTAAAATTGTGGATGCCACAGATTTTCGTCCTTTGTGGGGGCGGAAGTGGGCGGGGCGAAGTTTTGAAATATTTTTGTAGCAGTGACATATCACAGAAGTCTGGATCCTAAACATCGTTGCTCTAGCTCTTATAGTCTCTGAGCACTAGGCGCTGAAGGGGACGGACAGACGGACAGACGGACGGACGGACGGACGGACAGACAGACAGGATTCAATCGACTCGGCTATTGATGCTGATCAAGAATAAATATACTTTATGGGGTCGGAAACGATTCCTTCTGGTCGTTACACACGTCCATTTTCACCACAAATCTAACATACCCCAATACTCATTTTGAGTATCGGGTATAAAAACGAGGGGGAACGTTGTGAGTTGCTGCGGACACCGCAACTCTACGGTTATACCCGATACTAAGTCAGTATGGCTCTCCTCCGGCAGACGCCGCTAATATTAAACGACACGACAAAGAGTGCGTGCGAGAGAGACAGAAAATCAGTCTGTGCGTGACGTCGGGCGCTGCGCGGCCACTGCAAATTGATTTCTTGCTTTTGGCTACAAAAATGATCCGATCTGATCCAGATTCAGCAATAGATATGGTCATTATCTATGATTCTGCGTTTTCAGTTTTCTCGAATGTGCAATATTGTGGATGCAACAGATTTTCGTCCTTTGTGTGGGCGGAAGGGGGTGGGGCGAAATGAGTATTGGGGTATATTAGATTTGTGGTAAAAGTGGATGTGTGTAACGTCCAGAAGGAATCGTTTCCGACCCCATAAAGTATATATATTCTTGATCAGCATCAATAGCCGAGTCGATTGGGCCCTGTCTGTCTGTCTGTCTGTCCGTCTGTCCGTCTGTCCGTCCGTCCGTCTGTCCATCCCCTTCAGCGCCTAGTGCTCAAAGACTATAAGAGCTAGAGCAACGATGTTTTGGATCCAGACTTCTGTGATATGTCACTGCTACAAAAATATTTCAAAACTTCGCCCCGCCCACTTCCGCCCTCACAAAGGACGAAAATCTGTGGCATCCACAATTTTAAAGATATGAGAAAACCAAAAACGTAGAATTGTAGAGAATGACCATATCTTTAAGACTGCGGAATCTGAATTGGATCGTATTATTATTATAGCCAGCATCAAGAAAACAATTTCATTTTTTCTCGCCCTGTCTCTCCCTAACACACACGTAGCATAGCCGGCTTTGCTTAGAGTAAAACATTAGCGCCTAGATCTCAGAGACTATAAAAGCTAGAGCAACCAAATTTGGTATCCACACTCCTAATATATCGGACCGAGACGAGTTTGTTTCAAAATTTCGCCACACCCCCTTCCGCCCCCGCAAAGGATGAAAATCTGGGGATATTCACAAATCTCAGAGACTATTAAGGCTAGAGTAACCAAATTTATTATCCGCACTCCTGTTAGATCTCACTTTAAAACGTATATCTCAAAATTTCGCCCCACCCCCTTCCACCCCCACAAAAGACGAAAATCTGTAGCATCCACAATATTGAGGATACGAGAAAACTAAAAACGCAGAATCATAGATAATGATCATATCTATCAGATTGCTAAATCTGGATCAGATCAGATCATTTTTATAGCCAAAAGGAACAAATCAATTTGCACTGACTACGCAGCTCCCGACGTCACGCTCAGACTGATTTTCTGTCTCTCTCGCACGCACTCTTTGTCGTGTCGTGTAATATTAGCGGCGTCTGCCGGAGGGGAGCCATACTGACTTAGTATCGGGTATAACCGTAGAGTTGCGGTGTCCGCAGCAACTCACAACGTTCCCCTCGTTTTTATACCCGATACTCAAAATGAGTATTGGGGTATGTTAGATTTGTGGTGAAAATGGACGTGTGTAACGACCAGAAGGAATCGTTTCCGACCCCATAAAGTATATTTATTCTTGATCAGCATCAATAGCCGAGTCGATTGAGTCCTGTCTGTCTGTCCGTCCGTCCGTCCGTCCGTCTGTCCGTCTGTCCGTCTGTCCGTCCCCTTCAGCGCCTAGTGCTCAGAGACTATAAGAGCTAGAGCAACGATGTTTCGGATCCAGACTTCTGTGATATGTCACTGCTACAAAAATATTTCAAAACTTCGCCCCGCCCACTTCCGCCCCCACAAAGGACGAAAATCTGTGGCATCCACAATTTTAAAGATATGAGAAAACCAAAAACGTATTGTAGAGAATGCCCACGTCTTTAAGACTGCGGAATCTGAATTGGATCGTATTATTATTATAGCCAGCATCAAGAAAACAATTTCATTTTTTCTCGCCCTGTCTCTCTCTAACACACACGTAGCATAGGCGGCTTTGCTTAGAGTAAAACATTAGCGCCTAGATCTCAGAGACTACAAAAGCTAGAGCAACGAAATTTGGTATCCACACTCCAAATATATCGGACCGAGACAAGTTTGTTTCAAAATTTCGCCACACCCCCTTCCGACCCGCAAAGGACGAAAATCTAGGGATATTCAAAAATCTCAGAGACTATTAAGGCTAGAGTAACCAAATTTGGTATCCGCACTCCTGTTAGATCTCACTTTAAAACGTATATCTCAAAATTTCGCCCCACCCCTTTCCGCCCCCACAAAAGACGAAATTCCGCAGTCTTAAAGATATGGTCATTCTCTACACTTCTACGTTTTTGGTTTTCTTATATCTTTAAAATTGTGGATGCCACAGATTTTCGTCCTTTGTGGGGGCGGAAGTGGGCGGGGCAAAGTTTTGAAATATTTTTGTAGCAGTGACATATCACAGAAGTCTGGATCCAAAACATCGTTGCTCTAGCTCTTATAGTCTTTGAGCACTAGGCGCTGAAGGGGACGGACAGACGGACAGACGGACGGACGGACAGACAGACAGGGCTCAATCGACTCGGCTATTGATGCTGATCAAGAATATATATACTTTATACTTTTTCTGGACGTTACACACATCCACTTTTACCACAAATCTAATATACCCCAATACTCATTTTGAGTATCGGGTATAACGAGGGGGAACGTTGTGAGTTGCTGCGGAGACCGCAACTCGACAGTTATACCCGATACTAAGTCAGTATGGCTCTCCTCCGGCAGACGCCGCTAATATTAAGCGACACGACAAGGAGTGCGTGCGAGAGAGACAGAAAATCAGTCTGAGCGTGACGTCCATTTTCACCACAAATCTAACATACCCCAATACTCATTTTGAGTATCGGGTATAAAAACGAGGGGGAACGTTGTGAGTTACTGCGGACACTACGGTTATACCCGATACTAAGTCAGTATGGCTCTCCTCCGGCAGACGCCGCTAATATTAAACGACACGACAAAGAGTGCGTGCGAGAGAGACAGAAAATCAGTCTGAGCGTGACGTCGGGCGCTGCGTAGCCAGTGCAAATTGATTTGTTCCTTTTGGCTATAAAAATGCCCTGATCTGATCCAGATTCAGCAATCTGATATATATGATCATTATCTATTATTCTGCGTTTTTAGTTTTCTCGTATCCTAAATATTGTGGATGCAACAGATTTTCGTCCTTTGTGAGGGCGGAAGGGGGTGGGGCGAAATTTTGAGATACACGTTTTATAGTAGGATCTAACAGGAGTGCGGATACCAAATTTGGTTACTCTAGCCTTAATAGTCTCTGAGATTTTTGAGTATCCCAAGATTTTCGTCCTTTGCGGGGGCGGAAGGGGGTGTGGCGAAATTTTGAAACAAATTCGTCTCGGTCCGATATATTAGGAGTGTGGATACCAAATTTGGTTGCTCTAGCTTTTGTAGTCTCTGAGATCTAGGCGCTAATGTTTTACTCTAAGCAAAGCCGCCTATGCTACGTGTGTGTTAGAGAGAGACAGGGCGAGAAAAAATGAAATTGTTTTCTTGATGCTGGCTATAATAATAAAACGATCCAATTCAGATTCTGCAGTGTGAAAGATATGTGTTCGGAGCAGAACCCAGCCGATTAGCTGCTTGCCAAATAGCACCTAATTCTTGGCCCTCAGCCGCTTATTTTGTTTGTTACTTATGTCTATGTCACTCATTTGTTTGTTAAAGCTCTGCGCTTGCTTGCCCTGCTAAACGCTCTCTGCCAGCTCGCTCTTCGCTATCTCCGCTTTGCGTCTGCCTACCGACGTCGGCCGAGCGAAGCTGCGCTTAGCGATCGGAGCGGCAATGTAAAGGGCAGGCAAGAAACACTTGCAATTTGGATGTCACGCATTAAAGAACATATCGTAATTTTATTTCTGCGCCGAGTTTTATTTAATTCGAAATAATTAGTCGGCCGATTGGGGATAAAAAACATTATCTCCACATAAAATTTGGTGACCCCGACGTGATCTCTGAGTTGCAGTGTCAATTAATAATCATTCGCGATCGACATTCGTTAGCCCTAGCAAATTTTCGGCGGTTAAGCACAATTCGGTGCTAAAACACACTTACATACACCTACATACACGCATTGCTGGCTATTAATTTCTCTGTCGCGACAATTCGGTCAGTGCAGTGCGGTAGGCAGTGCAGCGAACTCACTAATACACACAAGCGGAGTACAAAGCGGAATCGGACAGCTCGCACAGCCGCACAGCTAAAGGCATTAGCTGTAATCCCTTTGCTTTCGGTTCCCACGTTTATACGTATACAGGGTGTCTTTTTCGGTCGTGCTGAGTGACTCTTTTAAAACCTCAACATGGCAGCACCTGAGCCTACCAATGTCGCGAACGCAGCAATGCCGAGTGATGTAGATTTCTACAAGCACAAGGCCGAGTCCATCGCGCGCCAACTAAAGGCCATGGATCGCTTTCTCACCAAGGAAGAGCTTGCCGAGTTAGATGAGGCAGAACTTTAAGCTCGCTTAGAGCAGATCGAGCGAATGAATGCGGATTTCGATGCCGCTCAAACGAGCCTTGAAAGGCTGGATTTTCTGCAGTTAGCCCATGATGCCCGGCTGGACTTTTCGAATGTTTATGTCAAGGTTAGGTCCAGGCTGTCGCGGGAGTTGATGGCTGCTCGCACGGTAAATGTTGCCAATTCAACGGCTCGGCATACTCTCGAGGGGAATTCGTCGTTGTTCGCCTATAATAGTATAGGCCGTTCTCGAATGCCCGAGTTGCAGCTTCCGCGATTCGGTGGGAGCTACATGGATTGGCCAGAATTCCACGCGATGTTTTCGACAATGGTGCACAAAGACCATCGTATACCAATCATCGAAAAATTCCAATATCTTCGTGGATGTCTAGATGGTGCTGCGCTGGATACGATTCGTTCCTTGGAACTTTCTGAGGAGAATTACGACAAGGCGTTGAATTTACTAATGTTGCGATTCGATAATAAACTGTTACATTTTCAGGCACACGTCAAGGCTATTTTCGGGCTGCAAGGGGTGGAGAAGGGCTCGGCTATCGGCTTGCGCGCGCTCAGCGATAAAATCAATTCGCACTTGCGTGCACTTCAGACCTTGGCGACCCCGCAGGAGATTTCCGATGGGTTGCTGATCTTCATCATAGGCACGAAATTGGACCACAAGACCAAGGAGAAATGGGAAGAGAACTTGCCGACGTCAGGATTGCCTCGGTGGTCAAGCATGGCCACATTCTTGGAAGCAAGATGTCGGATGCTGGAAAATTTGGGATCGGCTATGGTAACAATTCCTAGCCAGCAGGTGGGAGAAAGTAAACCTACCACCCTAATCACCTCCATTAACGATCATAATAGCTCAACATGCAAGTATTGCAAATCCTCCGATCACTACATATCCCGATGCCAGGCATTTATAGATCTCCCTGTTTTTCTCGATACAAGGAGGTGAAGAAGCGCCATTTATGTCTGAATTGCCTCAACAAAGGCCATTCATTGCAACGCTGCAAGTCAGGGGCATGTAGAAATTGCCAAGCCAAGCATCACACACTGCTCCACATGCAGTCGGGCGCTGACGCTGAGTTGCCGTCGCCGAGCACGGAATCGACCCAGCATGATCCTGCAAGTGCCCTAGTAGCAAGCAAATATATTAGCCCTTCCCCCTCGAGTCAAAAATCTCTGCCTAGCCAAAACGTGCTGCTAGCTACTGCAATCGTATATGTCAGGGCCGTTTTGGATCGCTTATTCCATGTCGTGCCATTTTAGATTCCGCTTCTGAGGTTACCTTTATAACATCGACACTCGCCAATCAACTGCAGTTAGATCCTCACCCGTCTTACGTTCAAATCGCCGGTATTGGAGAGTCAATTCTACCATCCAGCAAGGCTGTGGACATCGTCCTGCAATCTCAAGACGAAAGCTATCGCGGTTTCTTCTCTGCAATTATCACTGCCTCAATCACAGGAATGCAGCCTAACTTCGGCCTAGACGCAAAGGATTGGCCAATGCCAAATAATCTAAAACTGACTGATCCTAATTTCGCCAAGCCCCAGCGTGTCGATCTGTTGATAGGTGCTGGTTTGTTCTTCGAATTAATGTGCGTTGGACAGATTCGACTGCACAGGAGTATCGTGATTTAGGACACATGTCGCCAGCTTCGCGGAAGTCAGACCTCCCGCAGTACTTCTTGCCTCACCATTGCGTCCACAAGCAGGATAGTACAACCACCAAATTACGCGTAGTGTTCGATGGATCTGCCAAAACAGCGTCTGGAGTATCACTGAATGATGCGCTAATGGCTGGACCCACCATCCAACCTAAAATTCTGATAACTCTGCTTCGTTTCCGCTTTTTATACCCGATACTCAAAATGAGTATTGGGGTATATTAGATTTGTGGTAAAAGTGGATGTGTGTAACGTCCAGAAGGAATCGTTTCCGACCCCATAAAGTATATATATTCTTGATCAGCATCAATAGCCGAGTCGATTGAGCCCTGTCTGTCTGTCCGTCTGTCCGTCCGTCTGTCCGTCCGTCCGTCCGTCCGTCCGTCCGTCCGTCCGTCCGTCCCCTTCAGCGCCTAGTGCTCAAAGACTATAAGAGCTAGAGCAACGATGTTTTGGATCCAGGCTTCTGTGATATGTCACTGCTACAAAAATATTTCAAAACTTCGCCCCGCCCACTTCCGCCCCCACAAAGGACGAAAATCTGTGGCATTCACATTTTTAAAGATACGATAAAACCAAAAACGCAGAATCGGTGAGGATGACCATAGCTTCTACAGTGCAAAATCTGAACCAGATCGTATAATGATTTTAGCCAGAATCAAGAAAACAATTTCATTCTTTCTCGCTCTGTCTCTCTCTAACACACAGGTTTCATGGTCGGTTTTGTCAATTGCAAAATATGAGTTCAAGGACCTCAGAACCTATAAGAGCCAGAGCAACCAAATTTGTTATCCACACTCCTGTGATATCGGACCTTGACCGTTTCGTGTCCAAATTTCGCCACACCCCCTTCCGCCCCCGCAAAGGACGAAAATCTGGGGCATCCACAAATCTCAGACTCTATTTAGGCTAGAGTAACCACATTTGGTATCCGCACTTCTGTTAGATCTCACTATAAAACGTTTATCTCAGAATTTCGCCCCACCCTTTTCCGCCCCCACAAAGGACGAAAATCTGTTGCATCCACAATATTGCACATTCGAGAAAACTAAAAACGCAGAATTATAAATAATGACCATATCTATCAGATTGCTGAGTCTGGATCAGATCAGATCATTTTTGTAGCCAAAAGCAAGAAATCAATTTTCAGTGGCTACGCAGCGCCCGACGTCACGCTCAGACTGATTTTCTGTCTCTCTCGCACGCACTCTTTGTCGTGTGGTTCAACATTAGCGGCGTCTGCCGCAGGAGAGCCATACTGACTTAGTATCGGGTATAACTGTAGAGTTGCGGTGTCCGCAGCAACTCACAACGTTCCACCTCGCTTAAAGTCGCCTTGTGTGGCGACATCTGCAAAATGTACCGCTGTGTACGCGTTTCCCATCCCGATACGCACGTGCAGTGCATCCTATGGCGCAATGACCCGAAGGAGGAGATTCAGGTGTTCAAGTTGGAGACTGGAACCAAACCTGCCGCTTTCTTAGCAATTCGTGCTATTGGCAAATGATGAAGAGTTGCGTTTTCCGCTTGGCGCTGATGTTGTTCGAAGAGATTTCTATGTCGATGATCTCATATCTGGAGGGGACAGCATTGATTCTGTCATCAAGATTCGTCAGCAGGTAAAGGAGCTACTTTCGAAAGGATGTTTTCCCATACGTAAATGGTGTTCCAATGAACCCGCTGCTTTGGAAGGCGTATCGGAGGCGGATCGCGAAAAGTTCCTTACCTTTCATGACGGGACTGAAGTAACCAAGGCGCTTGGTCTAGTTTGGGATCCCACCACGGACAATCTTCTTCTGTTTAGCTTCGCTCACGTCGGAACCGCTGCAGGCCCAACCTTGAAGCGTTCGGTCCTGTCTACACTAGCTAGGTTCTACGATCCTCTAGGGCTCATCTCTCCCATTATCACAAAAGCTAAAATATTTATGCAGTCGCTATGGAACGAAAGCCTAAAGTTGAATTGGGACGAAAGCCTGCCCCAGGATCTACATACGACTTGGATTGAGCTGACTTCGCAGTTGTCGATGGTTAAAAACTTTAAGTTTCCACGTTACGTGCTTCGGCAGCAGGCCAGATTAGAAATGCACGCGTTTTGTGATGCGAGCCAAGCAGCATATGGCGCCTGTGTATACATGCGTTCGGAAGCTCTTGGCATTGTGCAAAGTCATCTCTTATGCTCTAAGTCCAGAGTCGCGCCCTTGAAAAGTATGACTATCCCCAAGCTTGAGCTGTCCGCTGCCCTCGTATTAGCCGAACTAGTGTCCACCATAGTTAAGGGATTATCAGCTCCATGCCAAATACATTGCTAGTCGGATTCGTCCATAGCCCTTGCCTGGATTCGAGAATCACCATTGAATTTTAATATATTTGTTTCTAATCGAGTTCAGCTGATTCAGGAGCTCACCGCTGGAATGACTTGGCATCACGTGCCCACAAAGTTGAATCCTGCCGACATTATATCACGTGGATCCACGCCCGCTGAACTAATGGATAGCAGCCTTTGGATCTCTGGACCACCATTCTTGCGTCTTGAGAGCTCAGAGTGGCCTGCAGGCTTGCAATTGCCGACCAATGTACCAGAACGTCGTCATGCAGCATTGGTTGTTTCAAACGAAAGGGATGTATCGTACGATTGCAAATTTCAAAACTCATTCGGATCCATGCAGCGCGTCTTTGCTTACATATATCGATTCTACATTCTCAAGGACAAAGGCATAGCGCGGTCGAAGGGTCAACTTACCGTAATCGACATCAAAAATGGTACGCATTTGCTCATAAGGGCAATACAGCAGCAACAATTTTCGGATGAGATAAGGGCCCTCGCCAGCAAACAGGCGCTACCCCCAAAAAACACGATGGCCTCACTGAATCCATTTCTGGATAGCTTTGGATTGCTGCGTGTTGGAGGCCGCCTCCAAAATGACGAATTGGACTACGACGCGAAGCACCCGATCCTGCTTCCTAAGGGACATCCTGTCACTGTCTCTATTATTATCTTCTTTCACGAAAGGTTTCTCCACGCAGGAGCTCAAGGATTGCTCGGACTGCTTCGGCAAAAATTCTGGCCTATTGGTGGACGCAAATATGTTGCGGGAATCATTCGCAAATGTGTAAGATGCTTTCGTTTGAAGCCAGTGCTGAGGGAACATATCATGGGAAACTTGCCTGCGGATCGCGTAAGGACTAATCCAGCATTCCACACAACGGGCGTTGATTTTTGCGGACCCTTTTATCACAAGTCGGAAGTCAGAAGCAGGCCTCCTATCAAATGTTACATCGCTGTCTTCGTATGCTTTCGCACCAAAGCAACTCATTTGGAAGTCGTTCGGGATCTATCTACAGAATCCTTTCTGGCAGCATTAAGGCGTTTTATAAGTCTACGTCCCAAACCTCGAATCATCTGGTCAGACAACGCTACAAATTTTGTAGGAGCAAAAAATGAGCTTTTGGAGCTTCGGCAAATGTTCCTCAGCGATCCTCATACGTCGGCTGTGTCACATCTCTGCGTTTCTAGTGGAATCGACTGGAAATTCATCCCCCCTCGCTCACCTCATTTTGGGGTTTTGTGGGAGGCGGCTGTTAAAGCAGCTAAATATCATTTTCATCGCATCGTCGGGACCTACATTTTTACTCTTGATGAAATTCAGACCTTGGCTTGTGAAATCTCTGCTTTGTTAAATTCCCGTCCGCTTTATGCAATTACAGAAAGTCCCGATGATCTAGATGTGCTCACGCCAAACCACTTTCTCAATGGAGCCCCGAAAGCTGCATTCGACGAGCCAGATGTGGCGCATCTCCGGGTCAACCTACTTAGTCGATGGCAGCGGCTGTGTCAAATGAAGCAGGCGTTTTGGAGAAAATGGAGCACGGCGTATCTTTCGATTCTTCAGGAGCGGAGCAAGTGGCGGTCATCGTCTCCAAACATCAAGCTAGGAGCGCTCGTCATGATCAAGGAGGAAACGCTGCCACCATTAAGGTGGCCGCTTGGCCGCATTGAGAGCGTCATCCCAGGAAAAGATGGAACCATCAGAGTAGCCGTCATCCGCACTCAAAAAGGCCTTTTCAAGAGGGCCGTTGGAAAAATAGCGGTTCTGCCCCTTCAGGATGGATCTGTTGAAAGCCTTTGCCTTCCAACGGGGGGTGAATGTTCGGAGCAGAACCCAGCCGATTAGCTGCTTGCCAAATAGCACCTAATTCTTGGCCCTCAGCCGCTTATTTTGTTTGTTACTTATGTCTATGTCACTCATTTGTTTGTTAAAGCTCTGCGCTTGCTTGCCCTGCTAAACGCTCTCTGCCAGCTCGCTCTTCGCTATCTCCGCTTTGCGTCTGCCTACCGACGTCGGCCGAGCGAAGCTGCGCTTAGCGATCGGAGCGGCAATGTAAAGGGCAGGCAAGCCACACTTGCAATTTGGATATCACGCATTAAAGAATATATCGTAATTTTATTTCTGCGCCGAGTTTTATTTAATTCGAAATAATTAGTCGGCCGATTGGGGATAAAAAACATTATCTCCACAATATGGTCATTCTCTACAATTCTACGTTTTTGGTTTTTTCATATCTTTAAAATTGTGGATGCCACAGATTTTCATCCTTTGTGGGGGCGGAAGTGGGCGGGGCGAAGTTTTGAAATATTTTTGTAGCAGTGACATATCACAGAAGTCTGGATCCAAAACATCGTTGCTCTAGCTCTTATAGTCTTTGAGCACTAGGCGCTGAAGGGGACGGACAGACGAACGGACGGACAGACGGACAGACGGACAGACAGACAGGGCCAATCGACTCGACTATTGATGCTGATCCAGAATATATATACTTTATGGGGTCGGAAACGATTCCTTCTGGACGTTACACACATCCACTTTTACCACAAATCTAATATACGCCAATACTCATTTTGAGTATCGGGTATAAAAATATTCAATCTGATCAAGGAAAGGAGTTTTTTAATGTAGCCTTCGGAGAGTTAATGAAAAAGAATAACATTAACCATTACCATACATATACACACCTTAAGGCATCTATTTGTGAACGTTTTAATAGAACATTAAAAAATCGTATGTGGAAAATCTTTAGTATGCAGGGTAATCATACGTGGATTTATACCTTGCATGACTTACTAAAAGATTATAATAATTCATATCACCGTACTTTAAAAATGAGGCCTATAGATGTAAACAAACAAAATTAAGAGTTTATTTTGAAAACAGCTTATAATATTTGTAAGGTATTTCCTAAACACAAGTTTTCCATTGGTGATCCTGTTAGAATAAGTAAATATAAAGGTATTTTTTACAAAGGGCTATGATCCAAACTGGACAACCGAAGTTTTTAAAATTTTAAAAGTAAAGTCTACTAATCCTGTAACATATGAACTGGAGGACTATAAGGGGAAATGATCAAAGGCTCATTTTATGATCAAGAACTCCAAAAAGTTAAAGATGAAAATGCTTTCTTAGTGGAAAAAATACTCAGAAGGAAAAAAGAACAAGTTTTTGTTAAATGGTTAGGTTTCGATGAAACACACAATTCATGGATAGATAAAAAGAGTATATTAAAATAATTAAGCACGCAAAATATTTATCAGATTTAAATTATTTTTGTGTATTTTTTACATTGAAATCTAGTTTTAATTATACACAAATTAAAAAAAAAATAATAATAATATAATGTTAAATTTACTTATACCATATTTTGTGTATTATTACTAGCACGTAAAATATTTTTAATTTCATAGTGATTATGAGCTAATGTTTAAATATTATCAGGTAATATAAATCTTTTGTCATCCTTATAATTTAGACTTATCTTATTTACAATTTCAGTATAAATTTTATGACCTCTACTTCTAATAACTCTTTGTTGTCCATAATAAGCTTTTTTATGTTTAATGCATTCAATATAATGAGTATGAGTTAATCGTTTCACTACTGACTTTTTTACGCCTTTAACCTTTTTATACCCGATACTCAAAATGAGTATTGGGGTATGTTAGATTTGTGGTAAAAGTGGATGTGTATAACGTCCAAAAGGAATCGTTTCCGACCCCATAAAGTATATATATTCTTGATCAGCATCAATAGCCGAGTCGATTGAGCCATGTCTGTCTGTCCGTCCGTCCGTCTGTCCGTCTGTCCGTCTGTCCGTCCGTCCGTCTGTCCGTCCCTTCAGCGCCTAGTGCTCAAAGACTATAAGAGCGAGAGCAACGATGTTTTGGATCCAGACTTCTGTGATATGTCACTGCTACAAGAATATTTCAAAACTTTGCCCCGCCCACTTCCGCCCCCACAAAGAGCGAAAATCTGTGGCATCCACAATTTCGACGCTACGAGAAAACTAAAAACGCAGAATCGTAGAAGATGACTATATCTTCTAGAGTGCCAGATCTGAACCAGATCGTATAATTATTATAGCCAGAATCAAGAAAACAATTTCATTTTTTCTCGCCCTGTCTCTCTCTAACACACACGTAGCATAGGCGGCTTTGCTTAGAGTAAAACATTAGCGCCTAGATCTCAGAGACTGTAAAAGCTAGAGCAACCAAATTTGGTATCCACACTCCTAATATATCGGACCGAGACGAGTTTGTTTCAAAATTTCGCCACACCCCCTTCTGCCCCCGCAAAGGATGAAAATCTGGGTATATTTACAAATCTCAGAGACTATTAAGGCTAGAGTAACCAAATTTGGTATCCGCACTCCTGTTAGATCTCACTATAAAACGTATATCTCAAAATATCGCCATACCCCCTTCCGCCCCCACAAAGGACGAAAATCTGTTGCATCCACAATATTGAGGATACGAGAAAACTAAACACGCAGAATCTTAGATAATGATCATATATATCAGATTGCTGAATCTGGATCAGATCAGATCATTTTTATAGCCAAAAGGAACAAATCAATTTGCACTGGCTACGCAGCCCCCGACGTCACGCTCAGACTGATTTTCTGTCTCTCTCGCACGCACTCTTTGTCGTGTCGTTTGATATTAGCGGCGTCTGCCGGAGGAGAGCCATACTGACTTAGTATCGGGTATAACTGTAGAGTTGCGGTCTCCGCAGCAACTCACAACGTTCCCCCTCGTTTACGTTATAGTCAGTGTTATCATCTTTAGCAATTAAATATGAGTATGCTTTCGCTTTTAATCTGCAAACGACGTCATTATTTTTCCTGCATTTTCGTCTTTCATTAATCCAAGCTCTTTGTTATTAGCGAGATTGATACCGAATCTGTTTGAGGCTAGGTAATTGGATGTATCAAAGCGATTAGGATTGAATTTAATTAAATCATAAAAATATTCTTCTGATGATATAATAAATGAATCTGTATCCATATAGAGTATTTTGATGATGGACATTTTACAGAATGAAAATTATAGAAATAGTCATACATTAACCATTTTGAAAGTTCTAATACACTAACTCCAATGTATATGGCTTATCATAAAAAATTCGGACTTAGTTGATTCAATGTCAGCCAAATTATCTCCTAAGATTTCAACACTGTGGAAATTATGTCTTGCTATGCGTTGTCTAAACCCTGCTGAGTTTTGTCTTGAATCATAATGCTTAACTAATGCAACCTCATGACGTTTTTCTATATTCTCCATTGTTTTTGCCGTAAACGGCATTAACCATTAATTTGTAAAAGTTTATCTCAAGTCATTGCAAGCTAATTTTCTAAGAGATGTATTGAGTCAATATAAGGTTTCAGCCAACAGGACTGATTAAATGATAAAACTCTAGATAATTTTTCTAAAATCATACCTTGCTCTTTACATAACTGTAGCTGCTTCAAATGGATTATATAGTTCTATTTATCAGTTAAGTCAGCTATTAGTTTTGTCTGCTTTCCTCCTGGTGAATCTTATTTTCGGGCAAAAAGGTAAACTATTATGCTTATTATGAATATCATCAGGATATCGCATATCTACTTCTAAAATATATCCAACATCACTAGATGCCGATATGCTAAGAAACGTTGAAAGATGAAATTTCATCGTTACTTGTACCCTTGTGTATTTTAACATTGCATCCATGAATCTGAAGGAAGCAGTAACATAATTAATGGGGTCTAACCTGTACACTCGGAACAAAGACTCCTAAAATTCTCAAATACATCAGCAAGAATTAAAACATCGCTTTCCAAATATAATTTTAAATAATCTCTAATAGATTTGCAATTAAATGCGCTCCAACCTTCTGAGCAAAGTTGTAGTCTTCAACACTACATTCCTCATCATTCAGTGAATTATAAAAATTATCTCGCGAAGGAAGCAGGATTCATCAAATTTTTCAAAACTATCCAAATAAAAATGCCCTGATCTGATCCAGATTCAGCAATCTAATATATATGATCATTATCTATTATTCTGCGTTTTTAGTTTTCTCGTATCCTCAATATTGTGGATGCAACAGATTTCTTCCTTTGTGTGGGCGGAAGGGGGTGGGGCGAAATTTTGAGATACACGTTTTATAGTAAGATCTAACAGGAGTGCGGATAACAAATTTGGTTTCTCTAGCCTTAATAGTCTCTGAGATTTTTGAATATCCCCAGATTTTCGTCCTTTGCGGGGCGGAAGGGGTGTGGCGAAATTTTGAAACAAACTCGTCTCGGTCCGATATATTAGGAGTGTGGATACCAAATTTGGTTGCTCTAGCTTTTGTAGTCTCTGAGATCTAGGCGCTAATGTTTTACTCTAAGCAAAGCCGCCTATGCTACGTGTGTGTTAGAGAGAGACAGGCGAGAAAAAATGAAATTGTTTTCTTGATGCTGGCTATAATAATAATACGATCTAATTCAGATTCCGCAGTCTTAAAGATATGGTCATTCTCTACAATTCTACGTTTTTGTTTTCTCATATCTTTAAAAATGTGGATGCCACAGATTTTCGTCTTTTGTGGGGCGGAGTGGGCGTGGCGAAGTTTTGAAATATTTTTGTAGCAGTGACATATCACAGAAGTCTGGGTCCAAAACATCGTTGCTCTAGCTCTTATAGTCTTTGAGCACTAGGCGCTGAAGGGACGGACAGACGGACGGACGGACAGCCGGACAGACGGACAGACAGACAGGGCTCAATCGACTCGGCTATTGATGCTGATCCAGAATATATATACTTTATGGGTCGGAAACGATTCCTTCTGACGTTACACACATCCACTTTACCACAAATCTAATATACCTGTTTGAGATGCCCAACTTTTTTTGGCACCTATGTGTTTCAAAAATGAAAAAGAGATTTCGGGTTAAACTTTATAATTCGTATTTAATCTTGTGGCTTAGCGGAAGCCGATTGCTTGCTATTGCCAGATAAACCTTATGCGAGATCGATATGCAACCAATGCGCAGAGGGTTAGCATAGAACTAAACTATAGACGACGGCGTTAGATCAAAGTGATTGCCGAAGTGGCGGCAGCAGATCAAAGTAGTTGCCGAAGTGGCGGCGGCAGAGAGCCCCTTTAGCGGGAGAGCGCAGCAGCTCTGCAGAACGTCAACGTTTTTACAACATAGCGGCTCTCTCTGCTCATACAATAATAATGTTAAAGTTACGGTTATTCTTCAGCGGCTGGCCCGAACATACTCCCCCGTTGGAGCTAGTCTCTCAACAGATTCCTTAAGGGCAGCAAACATAGCCGATTGACGGCCCTCCTGATGTTTCCTGAGGATGTCTTCAGGTCAGCGACGCGACACACTCCGTCCTTGCCCAAAACGACATCGACCACTCTAGCAGTGGCCAACGCATTAAAGGAAGATTTTCGTCCTTCACCAGAACGAGGTCTTCTTGCAGATGTTTTGCGCCGGTGGTACGCCACTTCGCGCCTCTTGCAAAAGAGTGAGATACTCTTCGCGCCAACGCTCCAAAATATTTGCTGTAGTTGGTGACCCGCTGCCAGCCATCCAGACGATTGTAGTTCAGCTTCGTTAGGTCAGGCTCGAGGATTTGCTCATGGGGCCGCCTAAAAGCAGATGAGCAGGAGTCAAAACGTCTAAATCATCAGGATTTTCTAAAAGCGAGAGCAAAGGCGAGAGTTAACAATTGCAGTGATCTGACAGATCAGAGTGCGCAGCTCGTCGAAGCTAAGCACAGATAGTCCAACTGAGCGGTACAGGTGATAGATCCGTCGAAAACGACACGGAGTTTTGTCGTCGTACTGTCCTCCTTTAGGACACAGTGATGAGGCAAGAAATATTTGCAGAGACTACGGAATCAGGGTTGACTTGGTGCATATGATGCAAATCAATGTACTCCCTCATAAAGGCGGAATACCGCTCCTTGAGTGTAGGATTACGCTCCAGTTTTCGCTCCATACTGATGAACCGTCGATAAGCCTGAGCATAAGATTCTCCCTAAACGATCAGATTATTATTTAGCGGCAGACGAACTGCATACTCCCGGATGCAACCGTGAAAGGTGGCTTACGAAATTGCTTCACATCGTCTTCTTATTTGGTATTCAAACCAGCCTCCACACAATTCTCGACTTCCCAAAACATACGAAGAGTTTTATCCAACCTTGCTTCCATCTCAGCTATCGAATCTGGACAATTGTGCGTAGCCAAAAGCGCCGAGCTTGATACCTTTCGTCGACCGCCAGATACGATCCACCAAGCCGGGTCTTCTGCAGAAGAGGCAGTCCATCGGTGAGTTTGATTGCCCTACGCAGAGGAGATCATAAAAAAACGCTCGCACCAATGAGAAGATCAACCCGTTGAGGATTGAAAAATGCAGGATCAGCGAGCTGAATGTTAGATGAATACGCCAATCGATACATTTACTGTCATACTTGGTTGAGAATCGGTAATTGTGGGGCGATGAGAGCAGTAAGTGTAGTTGTGTAAGCAAGGTGCGAGAATGCATACAAATGCTTATGGTGGATCCCTCAGTAGAAACGCTGTATCGCCCAGCCCAGACACAAGTGCAGACGATTGAGTTCTCCTAAGCTGAAGCTGCTGGCGAACCTGATGTGACGAGATGCAGCTGCGATCCTGAATCTAAGATGGTACGACAAGGAACTAAACGCCAGACCGATTCTTTACGAGAACCACGGCTGTAGCCAGAAGCACGACATCAGAGTGAAGACCTTGGCAGCAAGAGAGTAGACGAAGGTAGAGACGAGCTGCTAGCAGAATTTTGAGAAACGGAAAGAATGTCCGGTTGAACGGCCAGATCGGGAGGAGTAAATCCTGGGCAGCCTTGTTTGTGGGCTGTATACTATCGAAGTGCAACAAACTATGATGCCTACCGCCGCATACTCGACATTTTCCACTATTGCATGCGCGGGTCCGGTGCCCCGCTTTAGGCAATTGAAAGCATAGGGAAAGCTTCTTCACTTCTTTGTGGCGCAGCAACGGTGAGAGATTTCCGAATATCTTGCACGAGTATATTCCATGGCCGCTGAGTGGCAAAGACGCATACAGACGGGTCGGCGGAAGAGTTGGAAGCTACAAACGTTTTCTTAACCTGCGTATAGGAATGGTTTTTTCCCACCTGATCGCTACTAGCGTGTGTCGCTGTAGCATATTCCAACCGCTCCATTTTCTGGCAGCGTTGCTGCAAGAATTCGAAGAATTCCTCTGCTCCTCCCATTTGGTTTGCGTCTTCGAATCCAACTTCTGCAGCAGCATGTTGATGACCATGAATCCTGAAATCTCCTCAGCAGTTCCAATGTCTGCAACGCTCGCATGTGTAAATTGACTGCATACGAAAACTCCCGAAGCCAGAAGGCGAGTCTACCCTCTTAAGCCCAAGAATCTTCTTGATGTGTGCCTGGAAAACAAGTCTTTTGTTATTAAAGCGTTTATTAAGTATATCCAGAGCCGCACGATAATTGGCACTGGAGAGCTCTAACGATCGAACCGAATCCAAAGCCGCATCAGCGAGGCAAGAGCGAAGGTGCTGGAATTTCTCGATGTCACTGAGATCCGCATCCGCTTCAATCACCGATTTGAACATTGCCATAAAATCCGAGAACTCGACGTATCCACCAGAAAATTTAGCACCTTCAGCTCAGGAAGTCGCTGCTTGCGAGCCATGATGATGGTACTATGTCCGGAATGGCTTGGCAGAGTCGTAGAATGGCAGCGGCGTGTGACTGCTTACTTCAACAGCAGCCAGCAACTCAGCTTTCAACGATATGAAAAGAGTATCGAAGATTTTGCGCAGCTCACTCCCAATCTCGTTTTGATCGAGAGCCTCCAACTCATTATGGGCCTTATTAAATTCCTCTCGAATTTCTGCCAACATATCAAGGCGCACCTCGACTTCCGCGGCGTCAGCTTATCGATTTAATCCCCGCGAAGATTCGCCAAGCCTGTGCAATCGATCATATAATGACTGACTTTTACGCTTATACAGACTCAGTCTGGAATCAGCCACCACAATATTTCCGCCCGCGCCTGTATTCGGATCGTTGTCCATGTTAACCGTTGTGCAATTCGACACAACAACGGAAAATGAAAATACCGCTTAAGCGACGATGTATAGACGCGAGAGCGAGAATGCAAGACACGAAAAGTCAAGAACGCGGCTGCAGCTGCGCAGAGAATGAGAAATTCGACGCTTAAAGCACCGGAATTTGTCTATAAATATTCCAGCCGCACTCTCACTGAATTTGCACTTTAAACTGTTTTTCAACGTGCACCCAAATGTATTTGTTGGTAGTTAAACTACCCAACAACAAAAAATTGTATAAATAATAAGTGTTTTAACGGAACGCGATTAAGCAATGTTTTATATCACCAAAGTTTGAGATGCCAAGCTTTTTTGGCACCTACGTGTTTCAAAAATGAAAAGAGATTTTCGGTTAAACTTTATAATTCGTATTTAATCTTGGTGGCTTAGCGGAAGCCGATTGCTTGCTATTGCCAGTAAAACCTTATGCGAGATCGATATGCAACCAATGCGCAGAGGGTTAGCATAGAACTAAACTATAGACGACGGCGTTAGATCAAAGTGATTGCCGAAGTGGCGGCAGCAGATCAAAGTAGTTGCCGAAGTGGCGGCGGCAGAGAGCCCTTTAGCGGGAGAGCGCAGCAGCTCTGCAGAACGTCAACGTTTTTACAACATAGGCGGCTCTCTCTTGCTCATACAATAAAATGTTAAAGTTACGGTTATTCTTCAGCGCTGGCCCGAACAATACCCCAATACTCATTTTGAGTATCGGTATAAAAATCATCATCATTTTTAGCATTTATGAGTGCATTTCGTGACTTAATTTTTTTGGAGCTTGGATAATCCTGTTTGCAGCGATATGCTCTAGTTTTATCATGGTAAGTTCAAAATATTTAAAACACTTTATTGCCCAACCTGAATCCTTCTCTTGGAATTCACTGCTGAGAGTTATCAAATTTTCTATGGTATCATTTAGATGATCATCAATCAGCTCGTTTTCATATATTGGTTTGTATGGAGTAATAAATGCTTCATTGTTTCTGTTAAGCTTTCATCATCAGTGTTTTTAACGTATAATCCATATACTTTTAAATTGTATTTTATGGATATGTACTCACTCATGCAGTGACGCAATAAATTGATAATATCATTTTTGCAATTGTTGACGCCCCTTAATAGAATATAGGATTAAATTACTTTATAAAGGCTAACAATTTGAATATTTGAATTAATATGTAAATATTACTAAAATTGTGAATTAATTTGAAGTTGGCGCGTTACATTATGTACATATAAAGAAGCGCAATCGATAGTATCAATAGTATCGAGCCAAAACGATCTGAATTATGATCACTAGATTTAAGAGACATACGAAATAAAACGAACGAGCAAGGAACTACATCGAGCGGATTAAGGAAGGTCTTAATTGTGTAGACGGATTCCACTGGAAAACTGTTGGAGGGACTTAGCTCGTACATTTGGCGCCCGAGCAGGGACCTTTGGAGAAGGTTCAATTACCGGATGGAGTTCACGACTGGAACTCAATAAATATTTCACCCTGAGTCTGGCTGACGGCGAGTGCGACAACGGCTTCGGTATCGAATTGTGAGTGTGAACTGCTTTGAGCATCTAATATTTCTTGCAGGCATGTTTAGTTCCAATTCGATGTGTGTGAATAGTCTTAAAACAATAAAATTGTTTTAGTGTTAAGTGGTCGCGGCTTTTAGACTTCTGCGCTTTAATTGTTCTGTAAGCGGAGTCTCGTGTACAAAGCAGATTACAATTACAGTTAGCTTGAGCGCTTAGGTATCTGCATACACACATACAGCCTATTGCGTGCACTGCTATACGTTGAAGCAAGGCACATACATACTTGCATATATATGCAGTTACAAGCCGGCACCTAAAGAACAGTAATTGCTATTTGACATTGATTTAACTTTGTAGTCGTTTCTTCTTTGCCTGCCGGTTCGTTGGGGCGCAAGTACACATTTTGGTACAGTGGCGCACAGTGGTCAATTGTTGATCAATTATTGAATTGGGCAGTGTAGTGAGAATTTAAAGTTAGCCGATTATTGAATAGAGTGGCTAAACTTGGTACCGTGTTACTTACTCATGCCAATATTGAGTATTTTTTATTGTTAAATTGTCAAGGGTAACACCGGTGTAAATAGTCAGTGCAAATGGCACCTAGAAAGGGTAAAGATGCGGAGGTGCTCACTTCTCGAACGGCGTTAATGAATTCCTTTGTCCGTAACAAGGTCTATATCGAAAAAAATAGCGACTCCATGACGGCTGCGGAGCTGGAAGCCAGGTTAAGTCTAATTGAGACAAACTTTAATCAGTTCTGCAACATTCAGGCTAAAATTGAACACGATAGCGAGGACGCCAGCGAATATGAAAGCCGCTATGAAGCTGAGGAGGTTTATTGCGAATTAAAGGCCAAGTTACTAAGCTGTCTTGGAAATAGGGGACGGCGGCAGTCCAATAGTAGGTGATCTTCTAAATAGCACACAGGGGTCTCGTTCATCGAGACTTCCCAAGATAAAGCTGCCTGAGTTCGCTGGAAAGTTAACGGAATGGACCAGCTGGTACAACACCTTTGCTACTCTAATAGAATCAGACTCTGAATTGGATGAGTTGTCTAAATTTATTCATTTGAGATCATCGTTAGGAGCTGGACCGTTAAGTGCGATTGAGGGTTTGGAATTAACAGGGCCTAATTATCGCAAGGCACTACGATTATTGAAAGATCTCTATGAAAATAAGGCAGTTATTCTGCAATCACATGTACAGGAGCTAAGCGACGATAAGGAGATTCTGGATGCAGTAATTTTCCATCTGATTCGCACAAAGCTTGATGAAGATACAATGGATAGGTGGGAAGTTGAGTGGGATTGCCAAAAGTTACCGTCGTGGTCATTGTTATCGCAGTTTATGATAAACAGAGGAGTCAATATGGCAAATAGGGAAGTTCGGCGAGGCAATGGAGCCCGACCCAGTGGTAAAGGTGAGATGAAAAATGCGACCTTAGCTGCAACAATAGGCAGCAATGGCTGCTACGTTTGTCCTGGGACCCATGGATTGAAAGGGTGTCAAAGGTTTAACGAAATATCACCAGTACAACGTTACCATGAGGCGAAGAAGCATTCGCTGTGCCTGATTTGTTTTAGCAAGCGACATACAACTAGAAACTGTAATGGTCCGCGATGTAGGATTTGCAGCAAGCCGCATCATGAACTTCTGCATCGAGAGATACCTATTGTTGCCAATGAGCCGGGGCTCAAAGGGCAGGAGTTGCAAGAGCCAAAGTCACTGCATAGCTCCCTATTGTCTAGATCATCCACCAACTTTCTTGCGGCCGCTGTAGTTCAAATCAAAGCTATAGACGGAGCATATCGCAATTGCAGGTGCGTGTTAGATTCCGGTAGTCAATTAAATTTTCTGACGGCTAGGATAGTCTCGGCCCTGGGCCTAGAAATGCGCGACTCAGTCATACAACTCAGTGGTACCGGACAATGGCTGCTGGGAAGAGTTGCAGAGTTACACCCAGGAGCTGATGGTGCAGTTCGGGTTGTAACACTCAGGACCAAGACTGGATTATTTAAGCGCAACGTACATAAGCTCTGCCCGCTGCCTACAGATGCCGATGAACTTAATGTTGGAAGGAGCTTCCAAGGTGGGGAGAATGTTGACGCCCCTTAATAGAATATAGGATTAAATTACTTTATAAAGGTTAACAATTTGAATTAATATGTAAATATTACTAAAATTGTGAATTAATTTGAAGTTGGCGCGTTAAATTATGTACATATAAAGTATCATGTATCAATAGTATCGAGCCAAAACGATCTGAATTATGATCACTAGATTTAAGAGACATACGAAATAAAACGAACGAGCAAGGAACTACATCGAGCGGATTAAGGAAGGTCTTAATTGTGTAGACGGATTCCACTGGAAAACTGTTGGAGGGACTTAGCTCGTACAGCAATCATGAAAAAACTCTTTTAAATCAATCTGTTCACTTTTATTTGAGTATTTAAACACGATATGATTTTAAAGGAAATCGCGACTCCGTTGAAATTAAAATAACGTTTTCATTTTCCTCTAGTTATACCCGATACTCAAAATGAGTATTGGGGTATATTAGATTTGTGGTAAAAGTGGATGTGTGTAACGTCCAGAAGGAATCGTTTCCGACCCCATAAAGTATATATATTCTTGATCAGCATCAATAGCCGAGTCGATTGAGCCCTGTCTGTCTGTCCGTCCGTCCGTCTGTCCGTCTGTCCGTCCCCTTCAGCGCCTAGTGCTCAAAGACTATAAGAGCTAGAGCAACGTTGTTTTGTATCCAGACTTCTGTGATATGTCACTGCTACAAAAATATTTCAAAACTTCGCCCCGCCCACTTCCGCCCCACAAAGGACGAAAATCTGTGGCATCCACATTTTTAAAGATACGATAAAACCAAAAACGCAGAATCGGTGAGGATGACCATATCTTCTACAGTGCAAAATCTGAACCAGATCGACTAATGATTATAGCCAGAATCAAGAAAACAATTTCATTCTTTCTCGCTCTGTCTCTCTCTAACACACAGGTTTCATGGTCGGCTTTGCCAATTGCAAAATATGAGTTCAAGGATCTCAAAACCTATAAGAGCCAGAGCAACCAAATTTGGTATCCACACTCCTGTGATATCGGACCTTGACCGTTTCGTGTCCAAATTTCGCCACACCCCCTTCAATTTTATACAAATGTGATCTGAGCAGATTGGTAGTTGAGTGATAATAAGTAAATGGTTTTAAAGCTGTAATGGCCAGATGTCTTAAGTCTGATTGGTTGTTGAGTAATAAGGGATGAATTATGGATACACTGCTGTATATTGGTTCAAATATTATATTTACATTTTCGGTCTTATATAACCGTCAACATGAAAAAATTATATAAACAGAACAAAATGCATAGAATTTTTGTTTATATGCTGATCACTTCCTATATAAGAACTGTAAGTTACTGAGATAGGTTAGTTCACTTTTACTTCGAAATGAGGACATTTCATTGCGAGTTGTGTTATTTAAAAACATCTTTTAGTTCCCGCAATGAACTGAAAAAACACACCATAAAAATCCACAACTTTAGTTATTCAAAATCAAAATCATCATTTTATCGATGTTACTTATGTCCAGGAACTGAACTGTTTTGGTTGAGAATTGACTTCAATATGCATATTTTATTTAAGCATAACATGGAATTAAAGCGAAAAATATAAAATAAATATTCAAAAATGAAATAATCTGTGCGTTTTTAAATATAAATACCTTTACATAAATTTACCAACTAAGTATAATAGGATGTGAAAATGACTCAATAAATTCATTCAAAAGCATCAGTATTCTACCTGAAATCCACTTATTCCTTTTGTGTAATCCTCACTTGGAAGAAACCTGTTTCAAACGAATCCTATGATTCTCTTGTAATAAGAGGAAGTGAAATTCAACCAATCAAAAGTAAAAAAGAAAACATTTAAAATAAATAGTGGTTAAATGTGTTATATTTATTATATATGTACATATGTATATATTATTTTTAGAAAAATACATAAAATATTCTTATTATATAAATATGTATTCGTATTATTAAAATTTCGCCTCAGCTAATTTTACCGCAGCAATTAAGTCATCATCATCTTCGTCCCGAAGTAGTTCCTGGAGTTGAGATCTTTTATCATCATCCTGATTATCTACTAAATCGATAATGTTGTCATCATCCGGAAAAATGTATGCTGGATTATCATTATTAGACGTTTTATTCCTTGGGTCATCGTCGTCATCATCCCATTTAATGTCACTTAACCAGGTCAAGTTGCTCTCGAGATAGGTTTGGGTCTTAATCGCAAAAATCAAGGACAGGTCTACGGAGCTCGGCTGAGAGTCCAGATTTATGGTTGATTCCGGTTGGGAATCGATAAAAATGATTTCAAGGTCATCCATCGTTGTTAAAAGATTACTAGTTTATGTATTAGCTGTTAGCTGTGAGTAGTTATTATAAAGGCATTTTGCTATGGGACAGTGTTAGGTACACAAAGGAGGAATTTAAATTATAGAGAAAATAGAAAGGTTCAAGGGCATCGAAACCGTGTTTCAGGAAACACTTAAAAAATACCTCTAAAGGTATGCAAAGGGATGACCTACCTGTTTGAGGGTAGGACCTACCTGGTGGCGCCACCTATCGGTGATAATGTGAACTAACTTCGATCTCAATCCTGTTTCTCAACCATGTAAAATCCTCTCAAATCGATCCTTCGCTCATTTATATTCTCTCTCCTCCCTCTTATTGTCAATGAACCTGTTTTTACGATTGGTCCCGTGTTACGATTCAAACAACCCTCAAACAGGTAGGTCATCCCTTTGCAATGAATCTAATGTGATAGTTTAGAGGTATTTTTTAAGTGTTTCCTGAAAAACGGTTTCGATGCCCTTGAACCTTTCTACTTTCTCTATAATTTATATTCCTCCTTTGTGTACCTAACACTGTCCCATAGCAAAATGCCTATATAATAACTACTCGGGTTGAACGAAGACTCGTGCGGGAAGACGGTAAAAGTAGCGTTTCGGGACTTCTACGCCAAGGCGGATTGTAACTTCTTAGATTATGTTTAAGTGAAACAATATGGAAAACCCTACTGCACTACACTGTCGTTATATGAATATTAGATAAAATAATAAAATGACTCGGCATTCCCATTGGCCAGTTCAGTCTCTGCCCCCTGCACTTGCCGTAACCTCTTCCGCCGCATAACAGTTGGTCAACTCCTATATAACCTGGGGCTGTGGCTGTGGCGGGTGTGTAAATCAGGGCGACATGTGGTCAACTGCCGTGGACTGCTGCTTGAGGCCGGGGACTGGGTGGGTGTAGTCCCACTAACCAGTTATATGAAGTCCTTGTAACCGGGCAGCAATATAAATGCCAGTCGGCGTGGAAAATTGTCATGTATTTGACGAATAATTACCGTCAACATTGCGTGATTGGTTGAATCAGACGGGAGGGCGTTTTGGCTGGCTTAGGACTTAGCCGAGGTCCCCAACCAAATCGGCTGCCCGTGGTGGGGTTGCCAGGGGTATGCGGATGGGGTTGTGTGACAGGAACCTATAATTACCAGACCAGGCAGGTGGTCACCAGACCAGGAATCCACCTTTTAGTGCTCCGCTTTCAGACACACCGCGGACGTTGCCGCGAACGGAAGTCTGAGGCTTATCGCCAGAATGTTGGCCGGGATGCATTCACCCGCATCGCCTTCAGCTCAGTCACAGGCACCGCCGCCGACGCCCTGCAAATCGCCCATCCTGGACGTGACCGAGACCCTGTCACTTCATAGCGAGATGGAGCTGGAACTTGAACCGAAAAAAGCGTTGTATTCCTTTGGAGCCCCGCACAGTCACGGTCACAGCCACAGTCATAGCCTACGTCTGCCAGGCCTCAGTATTCCCAACCTGATCAATGGCAAGAATTCCACTCTGCCCGCCTTCGAGTACATCGCTCCGCCGAACCACGCCCTGCAGGCCCTGGAGTTTCCACTGATGGAGTTGAACCATCGAACGAGGCGGCGAAGTCACGGGATGCCCGCAAGATCCGAGAGGATCGCATTGCCTTTCGGGCCGCTCTTCTCGAGCAGGAGAATTCCATTCTACGGGCTCAGGTGCTGGCCCTACGCGACGAATTGCAGACGGTGCGGCAGCTCCTGGGCGACACCGCCGCCGGTGGCCTGCTGTCGATGCCTCGCCAGATGTGAGACGAAGCCTATGGGGCAAGTGCTTTGTACATACAAGTAAAGTGAGGGAGTGATCTAGCTGTAGTTCTGTGGTGCATGTTTGTTAATAAATTTTTGAATTTATCTAAATCCTCTTGTTTAAATTCGAGTGTTTCGATTTGTTGCTTTTGAAGTTGGCTCCTGTCCCAGTTTCAACGTCCCATGGTTCTGGAATATCCGAATATGTATTTCTGGCTTACCGCAAAGTCAACAGGTGTGTTAGTGGCGTTGGGGTACGGATGTGACTCTGCTTATGTATTTCCTCAGTCGACAGTATAGTCGACTCTGCTATTGGCAGAGTGTCATCTAACGAATAAGTGTTTTTCCTGATCGAGTGCAGGATACTAGAAACATAAAGAACATATTTCGAGGACTGCTTAATTTAATTATAGAAAATATTAGACTTCAATTGAATTTCGACGAGTATTGGCTATTGAGAATGGTTTGTCAAGTTCCAAGGATGGTCGACTTATTAATCCACTGGGGTAGAGCCACCGAGTTTCTTGAACCATGAGTAGACGCATAGCCAAAAGTACACGGTGAGAACTGTGGGCCGAATAGCGATATGCAGGTTTTTTGTTCCCAGAAATGACATGATAAACATGCTTACCCAAAGATATGATCATGACAATAATGGATTCTGTGTGGATTGGTTGGTAATTATGTACCTTATTACCTAAACCGTAACAGATCAACCAAATTATGCCCACTATAAGGACAATTAAGCGTATGATACCAGTTATCAAGTAGAGAATAACCAGCCCTTTCTTAGGCTGCAAATAACAGGACAAAGAGTGGTTTACAATAATGCGTGCCATACCTTAAGGATTTCTCAAGGACACATACCTCGAAAATGGAAACAATTAGCAGGACGCAGGCCACAATGTGAAGAATGGAGACAATCAAGCTGAGATAGTAAACCACATCCACGTGCATTCCTGAAATATAGACATATGATTTAGACACGTTTAAGATTACGTACTCGACTTACCTCTGCACACCCCACCGAGAATAGAACACAGTATTAATTCCACGATCCCAATAAGTAACATACCCCATTTTAGCTCCAGAAGGCAAAAAACCTTTTTGATCTGAATCATTTTCACAGTTTATAATAATTTTCGAAATTTTTTGGCAATGTTTTTCTGTTTAGCTGTTGTTAATTTCAAGACTACCTTGATATAATTAAAATTTAGATCTGGGCAATTCCTCTATATATGAAATTATATTCCCAGACTTGCATTCCAGCGTTTTAAGGGCTGTAGTTAGGGTGTCATCACCTCCATCAATATTCACCTAGGCCCATTTTGAGCGTATAGAAAGGGCTCGGTTAGATCCTTATAATATATGAAAAGTATACAGATACAACAGCTCAAACTCCATTGACAAGGAAAATACGATTACCATCGGTTTTAATTTGTAAAAATTATCATAGAAATATCGAAATATTCTAACAAATGTGCATGTGCATAAGGTAAAGATATCAACGTATACTATAGCTTTGCGAAAGCCCTGTCTTTCCCGTTGCCTTTTCTAGCCATGCCGGGTGTGGGCTCCTAGTCCTGTTTTGGCTTATTCTCGCCGAGAAGGAAGCGTCGAACGATAGGCAGCTTGTAGATCGGCACCGAGAGCACAGCACCAACACAGGCACCAATCCAGTAGACAATGATGTGCTCGAAGTTGGTGTGGCCGCGACATCCCCACTTGAGGGCGGTGGTCAACACCGGATTGAAATAGCCGCCGGAGAAGTTGAAGGCTGCAAGCGGGCATAGTTGAAAGCGTAAACTACTTGAGACCAGATGACAGCAGTTGGAAGGCACGCTTTAAGCGGGCGCACGCTTACCTGCCACCACCGATTTGACCTCGGACCACACTGCTAGAAGTGATTTAAGCTCAAGTTCAAGTTTGTTTTTTGTGCATGAAATGTCCGGTGCTATGATGGATTATCCCAGAACATACATACTACGCAATTGGAGGATTGGATACAATGCGAGCGAAATAAAATGTGTGTCCCGTAGGGCTGCCGCGAGCACTGAGAATTGGCCGCTGACTGATATTATGTGCTAGCGAATTATTAATTGATCGTTTCTTTGCTCGCCGGGCAGTCATCTGGCTTTGGTTATAATTAAACTAATGCTCAATATGCGCACTGTTGACGTCATAGAATGCTCTTTGGCACCTGCTGAAATTAAACGAGGGGGAACGTTGTGAGTTGCTGCGGAGACCGCAACTCTGCAGTTATACCCGATACTAAGTCAGTATGGCTCTCCTCCGGCAGACGCCGCTAATATTAAACGACACGACAAGGAGTGCGTGCGAGAGAGACAGAAAATCAGTCTGAGCGTGACGTCGGGGGCTGCGTAGCCAGTGCAAATTGATTTGTTCCTTTTGGCTATAAAAATGATCTGATCTGATCCAGATTCAGCAATCTGATAGATATGGTCATTATCTATGATTCTGCGTTTTTAGTTTTCTCGAATGTGCAATATTGTGGATGCAACAGATTTTCGTCCTTTGTGGGGGCGGAAGGGGGTGGGGCGAAATTCTGAGATATACGTTTTATAGTGAGATCTAACAGAAGTGCGGATACCAAAATAATCATTATTCGATCTGGTTCAGATTTTGCACTGTAGAAGATATGGTCATCCTCACCGATTCTGCGTTTTTGGTTTTATCGTATCTTTAAAAATGTGGATGCCACAGATTTTCGTCCTTTGTGGGGGCGGAAGTGGGCGGGGCGAAGTTTTGAAATATTTTTGTAGCAGTGATATCACAGAAGTCTGGATCCAAAACATCGTTGCTCTAGATCTTATAGTCTTTGAGCACTAGGCGCTGAAGGGGACGGACGGACGGACGGACGGACGGACGGACGGACGGACGGACGGACGGACGGACGGACAGACGGACAGACAGACAGGGCTCAATCGACTCGGCTATTGATGCTGATCAAGAATATATATACTTTATGGGGTCGGAAACGATTCCTTCTGGACGTTACACACATCCACTTTTACCACAAATCTAATATACCCCAATACTCATTTTGAGTATCGGGTATAAAAAGCGCGGCCATTACAGCATGACTAAATGGGCAGCACTGGCCAATACATGTGTCATTGCCGAGGGTGCGCATCCTGTGGAGGGGGTAGATTAAACAAGGCAGTAAGCAGGGGGCAAATTAAATAAGGCAGTAAGCATAGCAAAAAAGGATTGAAAATCACTAAAGAAACATTACATGAAATAAACTATGGCTACATTGAGCGACAAACGTGTCTGATCATGTCGTCTGTGGCTGGCTGGCTTCGACGGAGCGATCAGTTCGAAAAGCAGCTGTTTCGGACTTGCGTGTTCCTAACGCGTTTCGTGCGGATCAGCTGGCAATGTGCCCGTTGGTGGATGTGTCATCGATTACTACACAGCTGATTGATGATATTTTCAAAACAAACGCAAGTAAGTTTTTTTTTACATAAGAAAAGCGAGGTTTTGTTAATATATGAGATAAATTTAATTACATTAAGTGTTACAACAACTGTGCAGATCTCATATTACTAGAGTAAGATGGCCAAGCTCTGTGCCTGCAGCGATACAACAGTTGCATCAACGCCGCCTTGGAACTGAACCAAAAAAAAACCCGATTCTCGATGAAACTGGCTTTTCCGAATGGCAGACCATTTACAGCCTGCCGTCAATACGCCTGGTGGCTGCATTTAATAGGGTAAAAATATACCAGGCTGTTCTTACAGCTGCGGGAGCTCCCATTGCCTTTGCTCTCGAACAGTCCGGACACGCTACGGATGCACTGGGAATCTATGCCGCCATAGGGGTTAGTGGGCTGATAACCCTAACCCTAGCCAGTTTTGCAGCGACAAATCTCGTTGGATTTATCTACATCAACGAGCAGCAGGACATGCTGAAGCTTGCCTATGTGGATTTCTTGGGCCGCCGTGTAGAGACTTTGGTGAAGACCGATGAGCCAACTGAGATTTATTTTGCCCATAACCCTGCGGAGTGATGCCAAAAGGCGCTACAAATTGTTGAATCGTTTTGGCAACATTGCCGATCCGCAACTGTTTGAGGGTCTCTTTGGAGATTAATACCTAAGAAGCACAAGATTGGAGACACTTGTTACTAGGTATGCAAACGTTTAATTGTACAGTCCTAACATCAAGAAAATAATATCATCTAAGTCTAATTGTTGAGAGATTATATTCGCAGGATTTGCTCCTACAATAATTTCCTTTATTATTTTCCCAAAGCGATGGCCTCTTCTACCTGCAATATAATAATGTAAGATATAAATATAGCAACGTATGGCTGCCCACGGAACCTACCGTATCGGGCAGCTTCATGTGAAAGGTTTCCGGCAGCAGCAGCGAAAGGAGACCAGCAATCAGCGAGGCGGCTCCAAAGCGCAGCAGTGGTAGGGGCTCGTAGTATGATCCCTGCGTGGATGAAAACGATGGCAAAAACTGTTCGATTGAATATACAAATAACCTACCAGCAGCGGCACAAAGGGAGCCAGCATGGCACCACAGCGAGCAAAGGTGGACATGACACCAACGCCTCCACTACGTATGACCTGCGGAAGATTACAACCATGTGAACTAGTCTATCAAATTAGTCAATTTGAAGGTCTTCACAAACCGTTGGCATCATTTCCGCGGTGTACGTATAGATGACGGCAAACGAGGACGTGATGCCCAGCTTTCCAATGAGAAAGAGCGTTACAATCAACCAGTTGACTCCTTAGATGGAATTATAAAAGAAGAAACGTTATTCGCATTTAAGAAAAAGCACGCATAAACTATGACTAAAGCAGTATGCAACCAAACATGGATATGGACCCGACTCCACGAATATTTACCCTCAGCTTGAAGTCCGCTGGGGTCCCCTGGACTTGTACTTTGCAGGCATGCACAGAAAGCGCTCGCATTAAAATTAGTTTTAAGTCTAAATTGTTAAGTCTACCACATACGCATAGTCATATAGCCGCTGGCCACACAGGTGATCGAACAGAGCAGCAGGGATCCAGACAAAGCAAGTTTGCGGCCTAGTTTTCGCAGGCACAGCTGTGAAAAGATGGATCATAAATTTGGTACGATTTCTGATGGATACTGGTACTGAACTTACCCACGCCAAGCTGTAGCCGGGGATTTCCACAAGGCAGACCAGGGTAAAGTTCAGATACTTGTTGCCACTCAAGCTGGTCGAGTTCAGGGAGAGTCCATAGTAGACGATGGCATTGACGGCCCAAATGAAGAGCATGTTCACATAGCGAACAAGGGGGAACGTTGTGAGTTGCTGCGGACACCGCACCTCTACAGTTATACCCGATACTTAGTCAGTATGGCTCTCCTCCGGCAGACGCCGCTAATATTAAGCGACACGACAAAGAGTGCGTGCGAGAGAGAGAGAAAATCAGTCTGAGCGTGACGTCGGGCGCTGCGTAGCCAGTGCAAATTGATTTGTTCCTTTTGGGTATAAAAATGATCCGATCTGATCCAGATTCAGCAGTCTGATAGATATGGTCATTATCTATGATTCTGCGTTTTTAGTTTTCTCGAATCTGCAATATTGTGGATGCAACAGATTTTCGTCCTTTGTGGGGGCGGAAGGGGGTGGGGCGAAATTCTGAGATATACGTTTTATAGTGAGATCTAACAGAAGTGCGGATACCAAATTTGGTTACTCTAGCCTTAATAGATTCTGAGATTTGTGGATGCCCCAGATTTTCGTCCTTTGCGGGGGCGGAAGGGGGTGTGGCGAAATTTGGACACGAAACGGTCAAGGTCCGATATCACAGGAGTGTGGAACCAAATCTTTAAAAATGTGGATTCCACAGATTTTCGTCCTTTGTGGGGGCGGAAGTGGGCGGGGTGAAGTTTTGAAATATTTTTGTAGCAGTGACATATCACAGAAGTCTGGATCCAAAACAACGTTGCTCTAGCTCTTATAGTCTTTGAGCACTAGGCGCTGAAGGGGACGGACAGACGGACGGACGGACAGACAGACAGGACTCAATCGACTCGGCTATTGATGCTGATCAAGAATATATATACTTTATGGGGTCGGAAACGATTCCTTCTGGACGTTACACACATCCACTTTTACCACAAATCTAATATACCCAATATACACAATACTAATATACTCATTTTGAGTATCGGGTATAATAATCAAAACATGAGAAGCAAAAACCTCCTTGACGGCCAGCCAAATTTGGTTATTTTCTTGTTTCTCCTTCTGATCATAGTCGGTACTTTCCATGTCCAGTTCCTGCTGCTTGAAACTGGCCAGCAACTCAATGGAAATATCCCGGCGATTGACCTCCACCGCTCTCCGAATAATCACGCCAGCCTTCTCCCGCTGGTTGCGAGCCAATAGCCACCTTACCGACTCTGGCACAATCCAAAAGTATCCCAAAAAGATCAGCGGTGGTAGAGACAGTATAAGCTGTAAGTGCCGCCAATTGGGAATGAACACGGACATCCCCAACAGGGCCTCGCCCACCGCATAGAAATAGTTTAGCACAATGAAGGACATCTCGCGCTTCCTAGGCCCCACCATCTCCACGCCAATAATGAAAGCCAGCGGATACACGCCGGAGGTGCCAACGGCATTTAGCAAGGCAAAGCTCAGAAAACTGATGTAGTCCCAGGCCAGGGCCTGCGCTACTCCAGTCACAGCCATGAACACGATGCAGAACAAGAATATGCGCTTGCGTCCAAATCTGAAATGGGACAAATCGGAGGATACTGAATGGGTCTATTGTGAGGGAGCGTACGCTCCACCCACATTTTTTCCACCCATCAGTCCGCCGTCATTTTCCCATTGGAGTGAGCCGAGATTACGTTATTAGAATTAAGATTTTTGACTTTGCTTTATTGACTTTTCAGTTTTAGGTTAAGGAGGGGGAAGGCCACGAAGGCTACATGACATTAATTTTATATATTATACGGCCCGAGGGGTCTCTAAGCCCCACGTAGCTTATTATCTTCTTTAAAGGGGGGGCAAGTCGCGATCACGGCGGACGCCACTGGCTTTTCAGAACCAAAACCCAACAACAACGACGCAGCAGCAGCCAAAACGAGAGAGGAATACACCGAGGACCGAAAACCAACGGCATCGACGCAGCAACGGCGTGAATACACCGAGAGAGCAAAAACCCAACAACAACGACGCAGCAGAAGCCAAAACGAGAGAGGAATACACCGAGGACCGAAAACCAACGGCATCGACGCAGCAACGGCGTGAATACACCGAGGACCGAAAACCAACGGCATCGACGCAGCAACGGCGTGAATACACCGAGAACCGAAACCTAACGGCACCGACGCCAAAACGGGGAGGAATACACCAAGAAACAAAACCCGACAACAACAACGCAGCGGAAGCCAAAGAGAGAGAGAAATACACCAAGAGCCGAAACGGTAGCCAAACAACATCAATTCAGCGACGGCCGAAGACGAGAAGCGCCGAAAATATAAGCCGCCAGCGTCGACGCAGCAACGAAGCGCTGGAACGGTAAGCCCACAGCAGCAACGGCAGACGAGAGACGCGGAAAACTAAAGCGAAGTAACGACGCGCCAGCAGCGAGACAGAGAGACGAAAGTCACCGGCGCAGCGTAGACGCCGAACGACGGCGCCAGCCCTCTGCCGCCGCGGAAAATGACGACGCTAGCCGCCCACGCTGACGCTGGATCGGAGAGCCAGCAGAACGCCGGCTCTGAGCTGGGAAAAACGTGGAAGTAGAAAAAGGTCGTTTGGAAGCAGTCGTAGGAGTCGGGACGTGTTTGCGGATAAAAATTCGAGTGGCGTACGAAAAGTAAGACACGTGGCGGACCAGATCCACGCCAACGCGATCCGTGACACAGAGGAGATCCTGCATCTACGCCGTACCCACGGGGAAGAGGAGGCTTTCGACGAATACAATCGTGGGAGTTCAGGGGTAAGCGAGTCTCTGGACGTGCATACGGGGCTGTTGAGCGGTGCGATAGGTAGGGAATCCAGAAAGAATAAAGTGAAATGTAGTATAGACAGAAACATAGCACGACCACCAACAATCTATACACTAGGGAACCTGGAGGCCCGAGGCTTCATCTTCCCTGCCCTTCCTCCCGCCTCTTGCCCGAGTCTGTGTGATTCCATCCAGTAGTTCGTAGCCCGACCGGATCCTGAGGCCGCTGTCCGGCGATTGCCTAGGCGTTCCCGGTGATACCTGTCGGCGTTCCTTCCGCATGATCCATCCCGTAGTTTGTGTCCCCGCAGGATCGAAGCCGCTATCCGACGATCGTCTAAGCGCCCCCAGTGACTCCTGTTGGTGTCTCGCCTGATCCCCGTAGTTCCCTGGGTCCCGAAGGGGCTGTCCGGCGATTGCCTAAACCCTCTCGGCGATACCTGCCCTGTATGATAAAGACTTTCGCAGTAAATGTTTAGCCCGATAGTGTCCGTGAGTGCTATCCGGCGATTCCCTAAGCGCTCTCGGCGATACGCGTCGGTATTCTCGTACTCGTAGTAATTCTTAGTTCGACGGTGTCCCGTAAGTGCTAACCGGCGATTGCCTAGGCATTCTCGGCGATGCCTGTCGATATCCCCGACCCCCGTAGTAATTCTTAGTTCGGCGGTGTCCCGTAAGTGCTATCCGGCGATTGCCTAGGCACTCTCGGCGATGCCTGTCGATATCCCTGACCCCCGTAGTAATTCTTAGTTCGACAGTCTTCCGTAAGTGCTATCCGGCGATTGCCTAGGCACTCTCGGTGATGCTCGTCGATATCCCTGACCCTCGTAGTAATTCTTAGGCCGACAGGGTCCCGTAAGTACCGTCCGGCGATAGCCTAGTTACTCTCGGCGATAATTGTCGGTATTTCCGCATAGCAAAGTTCCCCTTTCCGCGTCGTAGTAATTCTTAGGCCGACAGGGTCCCGTAAGTACCGTCCGGCGATAGCCTAGGTACTCTCGGCGATACTTGTCGGTATTCCCGCATTAGCAAAGTTCCCCTTTCCGCGTCGTAGTAATTCTTAGGCCGACAGGGTCCCGTAAGTACCGTCCGGGCGATAGCCTAGGTACTCTCGGCGATACTTGTCAGTATTTCCCCCATAGCATAGTCCCCCTTTCCGCTTCGTAGTAGCTCTCAGGCCGGCGGGGTCCCGTAAGTACTGTCCGGCGATAGCCTAGGTACTCTCGGCGAGACCTGTCGGTATTATCGCATAGTAAAGACCTCCGTATTGATTCTGGGTTCGGTGGGGCCCTGAAGGCGCTATTCGGCGATAACCGGAGTGTTCTCGGTGAAACCAACTGCCCCGTCCCATGCTACGATCGCTCCCGTCCGCGGGACTGCGGCCCCGTCCCCCATCGTCGGTCCGAAATACGGAGTCCCGGCAAATTATAAATATTGCTGTAATTTCGACCCTGGAGTAGACTGAGATATGTACCCCAGCCCAGGATCGCTTCCTTACAGATGGCGCCCGAGCAGGGACTCCGGGATTCCGTTATGTTTTGGGGCGTTAAGTGGAACATCCGATCAAAAAAAAAAAACGAGGGGGAACGTTGTGAGTTGCTGCGGAGACCGCAACTCTACAGTTATACCCGATACTAAGTCAGTATGGCTCTCCTCCGGAAGACGCCGCTAATATTAAACGACACGACAAGGAGTGCGTGCGAGAGAGACAGAAAATCAGTCTGAGCGTGACGTCGGGGGCTGCGTAGCCAGTGCAAATTGATTTGTTCCTTTTGGCTATCAAAATGATCTGATCTGATCCAGATTCAGCAATCTAATAGATATGGTCATTATCTATGATTCTGCGTTTTTAGTTTTCTCGTATCCTCAATATTGTGGATGCAACAGATTTTCGTCCTTTGTGGGGGCGGAAAAGGGTGGGGCGAAATTCTGAGATATACGTTTTATAGTGAGATCTAACAGAAGTGCGGATACCATATTTGGTTACTCTATCATTAATAGTCTCTGAGATTTTTGGATGCCCCAGATTTTCGTCCTTTGCGGGGGCGGAAGGGGGTGTGGCGAAATTTGGACACGAAACGGTCAAGGTCTGATATCACAGGAGTGTGGATACCAAATTTGGTTGCTCTGGCTCTTATAGGTTCTGAGATCCTTGAACTCATATTTTGCAATTGGCAAAGACGACCATGAAACCTGTGTGTTAGAGAGAGACAGAGCGAGAAAGAATGAAATTGTTTTCTTGATTCTGGCTATAATAATTATACGATCTGGTTGAGATTTTACACTCTAGAACATATAATCATCCTCTACGATTCTGCGTTTTTGGTTTTATCGTATCTTTAAAAATGTGGATGCCACAGATTTTCGTCCTTTGTGGGGGCGGAAGTGTGCGGGGCGAAGTTTTGAAATATTTTTGTAGCAGTGATATCACAGAAGTCTGGATCCAAAACATCGTTGCTCTAGATCTTATAGTCTTTGAGCACTAGGCGCTGAAGGGGACGGACGGACAGACGGACGGACGGACGGACAGACGGACAGACAGACAGACAGACAGGGCTCAATCGACTCGGCTATTGATGCTGATCAAGAATATATATACTTTATGGGGTCGGAAACGATTCATTCTGGGAATTACACACATCCACTTTTACCACAAATCTAATATACCCCAATACTCATTTTGAGTATCGGGTATAAAAAAAACGAGGGGGAACGTTGTGAGTTGCTGCGGAGACCGCAACTCTACAGTTATACCCGATACTAAGTCAGTACGGCTCTCCTCCGGCAGACGCCGCTAATATTAAACGACACGACAAAGAGTGCGTGCGAGAGAGACAAAAAATCAGTCTGAGCGTGACGTCGGGGGCTGCGTAGCCAGTGCAAATTGATTTGTTCCTTTTGGCTATAAAAATTATCTGATCTGATCCAGATTCAGCAATCTGATAGATATGATCATTATCTATGATTCTGCGTTTTTAGTTTTCTCGAATGTGCAATATTGTGGATGCAACAGATTTTCGTCCTTTGTGGAGGCGGAAGGGGGTGGGGCGAAATTCTGAGATATACGTTTTATAGTGAGATCTAACAGAAGTGCGGATACCAAATTTGGTTACTCTAGCCTTAATAGTCTCTGAGATTTGTGGATGCCCCAGATTTTCGTCCTTTGCGGGGGCGGAAGGGGGTGTGGCGAAATTTGGACACGAAACGGTCAAGGTCCGAAATCACAGGAGTGTGGATACCAAATTTGGTTGCTCTTATAGGTTCTGAGATCCTTGACCTCATATTTTGCAATTGACAAAACCGACCATGAAACCTGTGTGTTAGAGAGAGACAGAGCGAGAAAGAATGAAATTATTTTCTTGATTCTGGCTATAATCATTATTCGATCTGGTTCAGATTTTGCACTGTAGAAGATATGGTCATCCTCACCGATTCTGCGTTTTTGGTTTTATTGTATCTTTAAAAATGTGGATGCCACAGATTTTCGTCCTTTGTGGGGGCGGAAGTGGGCGGGGCGAAGTTTTGAAATATTTTTGTAGCAGTGACATATCACAGAAGTCTGGATCCAAAACATCGTTGCTCTAGCTCTTATAGTCTTTGAGCACTAGGCGCTGAAGGGGACGGACGGACGGACGGACGGACGGACAGACGGACAGACAGACAGGGCTCAATCGACTCGGCTATTGATGCTGATCAAGAATATATATACTTTATGGGGTCGGAAACGATTCCTTCTGGACGTTAAACACATCCACTTTTACCACAAATCTAATTTCCCCCAATACTCATTTTGAGTATCGGGTATAAAAAAAACGAGTAGCAGGGGGAATTGGGGATTGTACCATGCGCAAGCATGGCCAGTCGGAATCATTAGGACAAGAATAGCTGTATATCTCTGTTAAAAAACCGCACGTGAGGTCGCCCATTATTCACGTACAGCCGAGGCTGGCTTCCCTAACCTCCCTAGCAATAGCGTCAGCACGTGGCCGCTGCGCCCACATGAGGAGGAGAGCTCCGCGGCGAGGCGGCAGAGAAAGAGAACCGAGCCGAAGCTGGGCAGAAATCGCTAGAGAGAGAGCGACACGTACGCGGCGAGCAGCAAGTCGTGAGCGGTAGAGGCCGGAATCCTCCCGAAGACCAACCAGCCCGGCTATATATTTCGTACTCAGGCCCTCAGCGAGAATAGTCAACGCCCGGTCTTCAGAGCAGTCATTCGATGCCCGGTCTTCAGCGCGATCATTCAATGCCCGGCCTACAAAACAATAGCCGATAGTCAACGCCCGGCCCTCAGCGAGAAGAGTCGATGCCCGACCCTCAGCGCGAGCAGTCAACGCCCGGTCTTCAGAGCAGTCATTCGATGCCCGGTCTTCAGCGTGATCATTCAAAGCCCAGCCTACAAAACTATAGCCGAAAGTAAACGCTCGGCCTTCGAAGTGATCAGTCAGCGTTCAGCCATCAACACGGGACGAGATCCACGAACCCAGCACGACCAGAACCACAAGGACAATCCCCAGGACAACGACATCAAGGACTATCGACCGGCCTAGCCAGGATCAACAGTCAGGACAATTCCAAGGACAACGATAGCAAGGACTATCGACCAGGACCCCAAGCAGCAAGGACGCCTCCACTGGACAACCGTGTTAACCGTGCATACGCCGTGCTTCCGTGACTAGCCCCAAGGACTCCGGTATTCAGTGCGTGACCTAAGAAAAGATTCTACCGGAGGGTTAATACGTGATACTACCGTCGGAAACGCGAAAGACCTCGAAGTGCCAGTTCGACCACCGTGCTTCGACATGGGGGTACAGTGGATTTCGTATCGGCGCAAGGACGAATTGCAGGCCATCGCCGCCGAATTCGGCCTCGGTGAAACCGGGACAGGGGACGAACTGCGCAGCCGGATCTCGGCCTTTATTTCGCGCGGAATGGTCTTCGACAGCGCGCCCAGCCCGAGAAGCCCGAGGAACACGTCACCGTCGCCGGGACCGAGTCAGCGAGAGCGGAAGGAAGGGATCTGTGCGGAGCAGCCTCTATCTATCATAATTCCCGAGTTCCCGCGTGCAGCTCATGGCGACTCTGGCCGGCTTGAAACCACGACTGACCGGCGACATGGTGACAATCACCACCTCCGCGAGGAAGCCGGAACTTCGCGATCCGGAAGGGAAGAAATTTCCTTCGCCGCCCTGGCCGATAAACTCCGCAATTGGGGTCTGAAGTTCGACGGACACTCGGATGCGCTGGCTTTCATCGAACGGTTGGAAGAAAGGGTCGACTCATATGGCGGAAGCCCAGCACAACTGCCGCGAGCCATCTCCGGGCTACTAACTGGCAAGGCAGAAGGATGGTTTAGGACGTTCCAGATGCAAGGCAAGCCATGGACCGAGTTCCGGAAGGAATTCTTGGAGTTCTTCCTACCCCCGCGATACTTTCAGCGCTTGGAAGATACGATCCGCTCCCGTCGGCAACGACCCCGAGAAGCCTTTCAGGACCATTTGATCGACCTCCGACTCATGATGCAACGAGCTCAGTATACTCCAGACAGGGAGCTGGACAGGATCTACGAGAACCTTCGGCCGGAATACCAACTGTTCACCCGTAGACATGAGTTCGAGACGTTGCGAGAACTGACCCAATTGATAGTAGCGTACGAGAAAACGCGGGACCGCGAACAAACCCACCCAGCTAACGAAGGACCCGGATTATCCACCCCACAGCATGCTCCTCCAGACGACACCGGGCCCTCCCGGAGCGCCGAGACGGCAAGCCGCGTAGTGACCCAGGATGGAGACCGGCCGGTGAACACACGCCGGGCCTGCCGTAATTGCGGGGAGGAAGGTCATTTCAGCAGTTCATGCAGGATACGGCGAGTGCTATTCTGTTGGGAGTGTGGCCGTCGCGGCATCCGGACGATCGACTGCTGTAGGCTATCCGAGTCGGGAAACGGGCCGAGTCTCCGCTCGTCAGGGATCCGATCGGAGACATACCTCCAGGGCCCCTAGGAGTAACTCATCCCTTAAGTTTGGAAGGAGGCAGGATCGCCGCGCTAGTAACCATCGAAGGAGTACCGCTCACAGCTCATGAAGTAAGTACCGGAGGGAACGCACGGAATATAAGGACTACCGTCCGCCTGGCGGATGGTACAGCAAAGGAGGTGACGCAAGCAGTTTCGGTCAAGGTGCGTCTGGATCTACAGGAAACGCGGTTGATTCTATTAGTCCTACCCATGGTAGTGGACGACATCATACTGGGGCTCGATTTCCTTTGCGGCGTCCAGGCCATAATACAATGCGGACGAGCGAACTTGCAGTTAACCCAGCGGGCGATCCGGGAAACCAACCCGATCCCCACATCATCCTCGAATCGGCCCCGCATGGTTACTTTTAGTGACGAAAGTCCCGCGACTGCATCCGCTGCATCCCGACCACGCCAGACCCAGCAATGTACCAGTGACAACGCACCGGAATCCCAACCACGCCAGACCCATCAACGTAACCATGACAACGCACCAGAATCTCGACCACGCCAGACCCAGCAATGTACCAGTGCCAACGCACCAGAATCCCAACCACTCCAGACCCATCAACGTAACCATGACAACGCACCAGGATCTCGAACACGCCAGACACAGCAACGCCACCCGTACCCGACCCACAATTCGATACGACCACGCCAGAACCATCAACGAAGATTCGACGGGGACGACTGCGACACCGCTGGACTCACCCAGGGCCAGTCCGTCCGCCTCGAAGAACACCCAGAGCAACGAAGATTCGACGGAGACGACTGCGACACCGCTGGACACACCCAGGGCCAGTCCGTCCGCCTCGAAGAACACCCAAAGCAACGAAGATTCGACGGAGACGACTGCGACACCGCTGGACACACCCAGGGCCAGTCCTTCCGCCTCGAAGAACACCCAAAGCAACGAAGATTCGACGGAGACGACTGCGACACCGCTGGACACACCCAGGGCCAGTCCGTCCGCCTCGAAGAACAGCCAAAGCAACGAAGATTCGACGGAGACGACTGCGACACCGCTGGACACACCCAGGGCCAGTCCGTCCGCCTCGAAGAACACCCAGAGCAACGAGGATTCGACGGAGACGACTGCGACACCGCTGGACACACCCAGGGCCAGACCGTCTGCCTCGAAAACCACCCAGAGTATCCCTACCAAGACAACGGAGCTAAGCCACGACCACGCCAGAACCAGCAGTAACATCAGGACAACGTTTCTAAGTTTCGACCACGCCAGACTCAGCAGCAATACAAGGACAACGCATCGAAGCCTTGACCACGCCAGACCCAGCAGCAATACAAGGACAACGCATCTAAGCCCCGACCGAGACGGACCCGGCGGCGCTAAAAATATAACACGATCGACGCGAGCCAAATCAGAAATGCCCAGCAGTGCGGCTCAATCAGAGCGAACGACCCCACGGGAAACCAGCATCGCTCTACACTACGACCCGCTACGCCTGGAAGACCACGGCCCCGAAGGACATGAGCGGGTCAAGGTAGACCAACTCGCACCTCACCCCCCAACGAATTATCAACTCGCCCCGTTAGCCGATGCCGCGGCCGATCGACAACGCAACCCTTTTCGAAGATCAGACTCGACGGACCCTATAACCGTGAACCTCGCCATCATAACATGTGCCCTGCTCGAAGAAAGCTCGCCACCGACAGCCCCCATCACCGAACCGCCCCTTCCGCCGTGGGTAGCCGAGTTTTTGAAACAAGAATTGGCTAAGTTCGAGGGATTGGAGGGCGTGTCTCACATAGCTGAGCATACCATCACTCTGAAGGACGACAAGCCGATAAAGCAGAGGTACTTCCCCAAAAATCCGGCAATGCAGAAAATCATCAATGCTCAGGTCGACGAGTTGCTGCAAGACGGGCGAATCGAAGCTTCAAAAAGCCCACACAGCGCTCCCATCGTACTGGTGGGAAAGAAGACAGGCGAGATGCGGATGTGCGTCTACCGACAACTCAACGCGCAATCAATACCCGACGCCTACCCGCTGCCCAGGATCAACCACATCATCGAGAGGCTCCGTAACGCACGTTACATCTCGACTTTGGACCTCAAGAACGGGTATTGGCAGATCCCTATGGCCGAGGGGTGCCGAGAATGTACCGCCTTCACCGTTCCGGGCAGAGGACTCTTCCATTGGAAGGTGATGCCGTTCGGACTGCACTCAGCATCGGCCACGTTCCAGCGAGCCTTGGACAGCGTCATCGGACCACAGATGGAACCCAACGCATTCGCTTACCTTGATGACATTATTGTCATCGGAGCGGCGTTGGAGGAACACGTCGACCATCTGCGAGAGGTGTTCAGGAGACTACGGGAAGCAAATCTAAGATTGAACCAAAAGAAATGCAGCTTCTTCAAGAAAAGCATCGTATACCTGGGACATGTCATTAGTGAGCAGGGTATACACACCGACCCAGATAAGATCGTCGCCGTCCGGAAGTTGGCCCCACCCAGTTCAATAAAGGAGCTTCGACGCTGCCTAGGAGGTTTGTCCCAAACTTCGCGACGATTGTACAACCAATGACTAGCCTCCTGAAGAAGGAGAAAAGGTGGATCTGGAGTGACGAACAGCAGGCCGCTTTCGAGGAGTTGAAGGAGAAGTTAACCCAAGCACCCGTCTTAGCCTGCCCGGATTTCGCGGAGAGGTTCGCTCTACAAACTGACGCAAGCGACTACGGTCTAGGGGCGGTCCTGACGCAACAGATCAGTGGAGAGGAGAGGGGCATAGCCTACGCCAGTCGAAGGCTCTTGAAAGCAGAAGAGAACTACTCAGCCACGGAAAAGGAGTGCTTAGCCATCGTCTGGGCCATCAGGAAATTACGATGCTACCTGGAGGGCTACCACTTCGACGTCATCACCGACCATCTCGCATTGAAGTGGTTAAACTCGATCAATAATCCAACCGGTCGCATCGCCCGTTGGGCGCTGGAACTCCAACAGTATCGCTTTCACGTGCTTTACCGACGCGGAAGCCAAAACATCGTAGCAGACGCTCTTTCCCGGCAACCTATCGACACCATACAGCGAGCGCTAGAAGACCTGCCCACCTGCCCCTGGATACAAAGGTTGCTCAAACGTATCCAGTCACGACCTGAGGAATGCAGAGAATTTATAATCGAGAACGGACAGATCTACCGGCAGCCTGGACACCGACCAATCGAGGAAGAATCTCACCAGTGGAAGTTATGCGTCACCAGTGGCCATCGTAGACGAGTGTTAGAAGAATGCCACGATCATCCGACCGCCGGACACCTAGGAATACGGAAGACTACCACTCGGGTAACCCAACGATATTACTGGCCAGGACTCTACAGAGACGTGGCCCGATACGTGAAACATTGCGAAAGCTGCCAAAAATTTGTAACGAACCTAAAAGGTTTCGATACAATCCGTCCCCCGACCTATAATGAGCGCATCGCACCGCACCCCACAACCAGCGCCCCCTCCGCAAGCAACCGCCGATCAACTCGCGCCAACTCCAGAACGATGACCAAAGACATCAGGTCACGCGAGCTTTCCCTAACTCCAAGCCAAGCCATCGGCCGAGTGCGGCCTTCCGGGTTCATCGACGGAGGAAAGTCGGCGCCGCCAAAATCTGCAACGATCACCAAGAACGGCAAAGTGCGCCCCGACGCGGAAGCGCATTTGTCAACCCGCCGACCCAGCAATACGGGCCTATAAAAAGACGGCGACGAGAACCAAAGAACGACTTACGCAGAAACCCGGCTCACAGTACGTTCGGGGTACCAAAACTTACGCAGAGACTCGACCCGGAGTACAGACGCGGTACCCGGAACTCACCAGAAGACATCGGCGCCCAATTTAAAATAAGTTCATTTAAACCGCTAAGAAATACAATAAAGTGTCAAATTATTAAGGTAAAAACACCCGATTGCGTAAGTTCACCCCAATTAGCCGAGGCACCGACGCCGCCCCGCCCCGAGTCCATACAGTCGTTTCGCACACACGACGAGCGACGCCCATTCTAGCCCTGATCCACCTCTCTACGACAGGCCGCCCCCCTGACGCCGTCCTTAAGGTTCCATCACATTTCTACAAATTTCTTGTGGATTGACCCCTGGACGGGACTGAGCTTACCTCAGCCTGAAATAGGTACATCACAAGTGGCGCCCGAGCAGGGACCCGAGGGAACGTCAAAGAAGAGAACAAAAGAAAACTTCTCAACGAAAACCGCGACCTCGCACAATACCAACGGCAAGAGTTGCGCAACGAGCAGACGAAAGCGCGACACAGCGACAGAGAAACGGGAACAGTGCCGTCACCCCGAGAAGAAATTCGAAGCGTCGGCCGCGAAGCTCGACACAGTGCCCTAGTGAAGGAAAAGCGCAAGCCCAGCGAAACAGCCAACTAGAGTAACAATCGAAGCGATGGAATCCCATACAGAGGAACAGCCCAGTGGGTATAACCCTGGAGAATTCGTCGCCAACCCAGGGGTGAGTACCGGCTGGATACACAAACGCCGCCGAGAGGAGCTGGAGTCCTTCGCGGAGGAATTTGGATTCAGCCGCGAGGGTAACGTGGAAGATTTGCGGAGAAATTTCGCCGAACTAGTCGCCGGGCCCCTCGAACACGACGCCTGGGTCAGGCAATTAACAAGGTTGGCCACAGAGTTCGAGAGTATCCAGGAACGAAACGTACCAGCGACCCTCATCCCCCCTCGACAACCACCCAGGTACACGCGGCCAACGACACAACAAAACGAAAGCGGGACGAATCGGGCCCAATTCCGAAAGCCTCACTGGAACACCTCGGAACCCGCAAGGAAGCCGCACCAGGTCGGCGCTCCAGCACAGGAAACGGCACATAGAATGATCACCACCCCCATCGCCAACCCACGCGCAGCCTGTCGACGCTGCGGAGAAGCTGAACATGTTTCTCGCGACTGCATCAACCCATCGATCCTCTTCTGTTGGGAATGCGGCAGGCGCGGAACGCGCACCTTGGGCTGTTGCCGCCGGGACCCGTCGGGAAACGACTCCCGTCCCCAGCTGACGCGGGAACAGCCGGGCACGACGCTTCCTCAGACAACCAACTAAGAAACCCGCTACAAGTACACGACGGCCTGATAATGGCGAGAGTGACCATCGGAGGACGGCGCGCGGAAGCCACGGTCGACACCGGGGCGTCCCGAAGCTTCATCAACGCCGACCTCGCCCGCAAACTCGGCTGCGACAACGACCTGCGAGCCGCATGCGTCCCGATACGCCTAGCAGACGGCTCGGCTCGCGAGATAGCTCAGATCTTGCTAGCGCGCGTCAAACTAGACGAACAAGAGATACAAATGCCACTCTTGGTACTACCCAATATGGTAGAGCAAGCCATCATAGGTGTGGATTTCCTGTGCGCCATTGAAACCACAATACAATGTGGCGCCACACGCCTCCGGCTCCAAGGCTCCCAACGCCCCATCCCAAACACGCCGATTATCACCGCCAGCCAAGTACACGCCCCCGGACCCACGAACTCGAGACTTTCGCCGCCAATGAATTCCCCGCCACGACACGAGACAAGAACACAAGGAACAAGGAACACAGAACCCACGGCCACGACGAAGCACACTAGCCCCAGGCCCACTCCGAGAAAACCAAAACTAAGCAAAGCCACGAAGAAAGCGAGTCGGTCTCCCGAGGGCACCGACGCGGTTCCACCAACGAAGGGAAAAGAACCCAGGGCGCCCCTCCAGAAGACAACCCGGCCCCAGCAACGACAGCCGCCACGCAGCAGCCAGGCGCTCGAGGTACCACCTCCGACCGCCACCCCGGCCCACGAACGCGTCGACACCGCCCTCGACGCGAAAACGACCCCTACGACACCGACCGACCCGCTACTACCGCGTCCTCTCAGGCAGGAACCGGGAAAGGCGATCGCTGCCACACGAAGCACCCATCGGAACCCCGACGCACCTGGAGCCGACGCGCCATCGATCGTCCCCGACATCATGGAACGCCTCCCGGGCAACACCTCGTACGGCGCCGGCATGCGGCCCAGCACCACGACCGGAGCCATGTCGGTGAACCTCACCGCCCAAACTAGCCGTCGGTCCCCACCGAGACCCGCCCGTTCGTACGTCACGCAGAGTACAACGTCGCGCGAGCACCCCCCAGGACACACACGAGCCCCCTACTCATGATTGAGGCACCCGCCATCGTCGCCAGCATAAGCGAACACACTCGCGAAGTCGAACCACCAAGCGCATTCAACACAACAATCCTCCCCGAGAACCCCGACCGCACTTGCGACCCAGGAATCGACGTCCCACCCGAGGACGATTCGGAACGAATCTCCGACCCATGGCCTCCCGACATCGCGCCGAAAATACGGAAATTCCTAGACGAAGAACTGCCAACACTCGCGGGCCTCCGAGGGACGACGGATCCGACGGAACACACCATCGTCATGAGGGACAACCGACCCATAAAACAACGGTACGTCCCGAAAAATCCAGCCATGCGGCGGATCATCAATGAACAGGTCGACCAACTGATAGCTGAGGACCTAATCGAACCATCCCGGAGCCCCCACAGCGCGCCAATCGTCCTGGTCCGCAAAAAGGACGGGAGATGGCGCATGTGTGTAGATTATCGGCAGCTAAACGAGCGTTCCATCCCGGACGCGTACCCGCTACCCAGGATCAACTACATACTAGAGCGACTCCGAAATGCCCACTTCATCACGAACCTCGACCTGAAAAACGGATATTGGCAGATACCAATGGCCCGCGACAGCCGGGAAGCCACGGCATTCACGGTACCCAGCCGAGGATTATACCAATGGAAAGTAATGCTTTTCGGTTTACACTCCGCGGGAGCCACGTTTCAACGGACCCTCGACGCCGTTATCGGTGCAGACATGGAACCATTCGCGTTCGCATATCTCGACGACATCGTCATCGTCGGGAAAAGCTTCCAGGAACACCTGAACAACGTAAAAGAAGAAGCAAACCTGCGGGTCAACACGGACAAGTGCGCCTTCTTCCAGCGCCGGATAAAATACCAGGGCCACGTGATCAGCGAAGATGGTATCCACACGGACCCCGACAAAATCGCAGCCGTAAAGGATCTGAGGCCGTCGACCAACCTGAAGGAGTTACGACAATGCGTAGGCATGGCCGGGTGGTACCGCAGATTTGTCCCAAACTTTGCCACCGTAGTCCAACCAATGTCACTGCTGCTGAAGAAAAGGAAAGCATGGACATGGGGCCAAGAACAACAAGACGCCTTCGACGAGCTGAAAACACTGCTCACCACCGCACCGGTACTCGCCTGCCCAGACTTTAACGTCAAATTTTCCCTGCAGACGGACGCAAGCAACCTTGGATTAGGCGCGGTCCTCACCCAAGAGATCGAAGGGAAAGAGCGGGTCATTGCATACGTCAGTCGACGCCTCAACAAGGCAGAAGAAAACTACTCGGCCACCGACAAGGAATGCCTCGCCGTCATCTGGGCGATCCGAAAACTGCGATGCTATCTCGAAGGTTACCGATTCGACGTCATAACCGATCATCTCGCACTAAAGTGGCTGAATACCCTCGAGAGCCCTTACGGTAGAGTAGCAAGATGGGCGCTCGAACTACAGCAATACCAATACCAGAACGTAGTCGCAGACGCACTATCAAGACAACCACTGGAGACCCTCTCCCGCATTGAGGAAGCCGACACACCATGCACCTGGCTTAAACAAAGGATCCAACAAGTCCAAGACGAACCCCAGAAGTACCCAGACTACACGTACGAAAATGGGCAGCTATACCGATATCTAGGACACGGAGCCGACGACGACGACCACATACCGTGGAAACTATGCGTGCCCAAAAGCGGCCGGACGAGAGTACTCCGCGAAAGCCACGACGAACCAACGGCAGGACACCTTGGCGTCCGAAAAACAATCCTGAGGACAACACAACGATACTACTCGCCAGGACTACACAGAGACGTGCGACGGTACGTGCAGGGCTGCGTAAGCTGTCAGAAGTTCAAAGCCACGCAGCGCAAGGCCGTGGGCATGATGCTCACACGTAAAGCCGAAGAACCCTTCGCCACCCTGTGTGCCGACTTCGTCGGACCATTACCACGGTCCAAGCACGGGAACACCATCTTACTGGTATTCTTCGACACTTTCTCCAAGTGGGTCAAACTGGTACCCCTCAAGAAAGCGACAACAGCGAAACTCGAACGAGCCTTCAGAGAACGAATACTGAGCAGCTTCGGCGTACCGAAGCTATTCGTCTGCGACAACGGAACCCAGTTCACCAGCCGATCGTTTAGAACATTCATGCGAAGCTTAGGCGTGGAGCTGCAACACACAGCCCCATATTGCCCCCAGGAAACGCGACGGAGAGAGCCAATCGGACTGTGAAAACGATGATCGCCCAGTTCGTCGACGACCACCAGAACACATGGGACGAGCTCCTACCCGAGATGACATTGGCGATCAACTCCAGCGTCTCCGAGACGACCGGATTCAGCCCCGCCTTCCTCCTGCAAGGAAGAGAGCCCCGACTCCCCGGCGCCCTCTACGACGAAGTCACGCCCGGGACAGGAAGTACGCCAGAGCCGGCCACCAGCAAAGCGACGAGGCTGAAAGAAGTATTCGCCATCGTCCGGAACAACATCCAGAGAGCCAGTCAAGAACGAGGGAGACATTACAACCTCCGCCGGCGACTATAGCGCCCCGCCGTCGGATCGTTGGTACTACTACGCCAACACCACCTCTCAAACGCCGCCGAGGGCTTTGCGGCAAAGCTAGCCCCGAAGTTCGACGGCCCCTACCGGGTCAAGAGTTTTCCATCACCAAACATTGCCAAATTACAACACTGCGAAAGCCGGAAACACAAAACCGCAAATATCAACGACCTGAGAGAGTTCCACGATCACGAGTCCGAAGAACCCACTGACCTACTCGAGAATGCTGACATCCACGAAGAAAGTAACGAGACCTCAACCCGGCGCCCCAACCACGGCGACACTGAGTCAGCGAAACCCAAGACGCCCGGCCAAAAGACAGCACCGGCAAAAACGAGCCCGATGGCATAATACCGCCGAGAATGCAAGCGCAACGAACCGCGCGACCACCAATTAATCGAACAGCGCTGACGCCAGCGAGAGAAGTAACGTAACGCTCACGACCACGCGCCCCACAAATCCGCTGACGAAGCGAAGAGAACGAGGAAACCCCAACGCAGATCACAGAAGAAACCACAAGAGCCCGACCCGCGAGTCCTTGTAACTCTCGCCGGGGAAGAAAGGGGAGAGTGTAACGAACCTAAAAGGTTTCGATACAATCCGTCCCCCGAGCTATAATGAGCGCATCGCACCGCACCCCACAACCAGCGCCCCCTCCGCACGCAACCACCGATCAACACGCGCCAACTCCAGAACGATGACCAAAGACATCAGGTCACGCGAGCTTTCCCCCACTCCAAGCCAAGCCATCGGCCGAGTGCGGCCTTCCGGGTTCATCGACGGAGGAAAGTCGGCGCCGCCAAAATCTGCAACGATCACCAAGAACGGCAAATTGCGCCCCGACGCGGAAGCGCATTTGTCAACCCGCCGACCCAGCAATACGGGCCTATAAAAAGACGGCGACGAGAACCAAAGAACGACTTACGCAGAAACCCGGCTCACAGTACGGTCGGGGTACCAAAACTTACGCAGAGACTCGACCCGGAGTACAGACGCGGTACCCGGAACTCACCAGAAGACATCGGCGCCCAATTTAAAATAAGTTCATTTAAACCGCTAAGAAATACAATAAAGTGTCAAATTATTAAGGTAAAAACACCCGATTGCGTAAGTTCACCCCAATTAGCCGAGGCACCGACGCCGCCCCGCCCCGAGTCCATACAGTCGTTTCGCACACACGACGAGCGACGCCCATTCTAGCCCTGATCCACCTCTCTGCGACAGGCCGCCCCCCTGACACCGTCCTTAAGGTTCCATCACATTTCTACAAATTTCTTGTGGATTGACCCCTGGACGGGACTGAGCTTACCTCAGCCTGAAATAGGTACATCACAAATTTAAGGTGAGCCAGAACAAACCCGCAGGTCACATGTATACGCGACAGGCGAAGGGCCCGTTCGACATCCTTTGCGCGGACTTCGTTGGCAACACGATGCTCCTCGTGTTCTTCGACTCATTCTGCAAATGGGTAGAACTTGTGCCACTCCGGAAAGCCACAACCGCCCACTTGGAGAAGGCGTTCCGAGAGAGGATACTCTGCCGATTCGCGGTCCCGTGGAAGTTTGTGTGCGACAACGGAACACAATTCACCAGTCGGTCCTTCCGGAAATTTCGCGAGGTGGCGGGAATGGAACTCGAGCACACCGCGCCGTATACCCCTCAGCAAAACCCGACGGAGAGGGCAAACCGGACCATCAAGACAATGATTGCACAATACGTCGACGGGGACCAACGGACCTGGGACGATCTCCTCCCCGAGATAAGCTTGGCCATAAAGAGCAGCACGTCGGACACCACGGGCTTCAGCCCGGCCTTTTTGGTACTCGGACGAGAACCAAGGCTACCAGGAGCCTTGTACGACGAAGTGACCCCAGGATTAGGAAATGAACCAGAGCCTGCCCACGAGAAGGCGACACGACTGCAGGAAGTGTTCAAGGTCGTACGGGAGAACACCCAACGGGCATCCCAAGAGCAGAAGAGAACATACGACCTCCGACAGCGCGAGTGGCGACCCGAACTAGGAACCCTAGTCCTCCTTCGGCAGCATCACTTATCCAAAGCCGCCGACGGTTTCGCGGCAAAATTGGCCCCCAAGTACGACGGGCCGTACAAGGTAACCCGATTCTTATCTCCCAACGTAGTTCGACTACAGAGTCAACAAGGCAAACGAAGGAAAACAGCGAGTTTAGCCGACTTAAAGGCGTTCCACGGAGTGGACCACCCCGAGGAGAACCCGACGACACTGGTGAGACCCGAATGACCTGCCGACTTCGCAAGGGCCACTCGCGATAGCGCGCTACTGTAACGTCCTCGCCCCGTAAGGGGCGCGACCCACGAAACCGTAAGCTACGTATACATCCCCTTATGGGATTAGATAAGTACTACACCCAATGTAAACATCTTCTTACTCGCACCGCTCAAGCAGGATAGGGGGAGGGTATTAATACATCTAGTTAAGACAGGCAGGTTCTAACCGACAGACATTTTCTCCCTAGAATCGACTGAAGACATGAAGCGTCTAAGAGACGGAAGGCAAGCTCGGCCCCTAGGGGCAAATGGTGATACGACGGGACACCATAGCGGAGACCAGCAGCCTGAAGTCCCGGCACCTGCCGATGAACCAACGACACACCGGACTCGCGGCTGGTTCGGCGACCCCAATGGGCCATCCGCCTCCCGTCAAGCCCAGCTGAGGCGGGTCGGAGAGGCGACACTTCGACAACCGGACAGGATGCCATGGGGCCAGCGCGCGGCAGCCATCCAAGGAGGGATCGACCGACAAACCCAGGACCCGGGGACCGACGCCGAAGAGGAAGTAGAGCCCGATGGCCGCTTCGCAACCGCAGGTGTCCGCTCGGCGCCCAATCACGACGTCGCCGCCCTGAATCGCCGTTGGTTCGGGAGTTATGGGGCTGCCATCGACGACGACAACGGACACCGACGAGCACGAGACAATAATACGCGACGCTCAAAGCCTGGCGTCCACGCTGCAGGACGAAGGGAACCGACACCCACTGGCTCGCGGGAACGAATGGGACTCGCCCCTTTGGGCCGAGTGGAACCTGGCCGGCCAAGGTCGGGCAGCCACCCCTCCAGCAGTACACCACGAGGACGAATCCGGGGACGGTGCCGGACCACACTACTCCGACGTGTCCCACGCAAGCGATACAGGGGGAAGTAGGACCCCAACGCGACGACGGAGGGTCCGATTCCGGGTCCCTCATGAGCCTGGGCTTCGCGCCCCAGGCGAACCAGCAGTGGGCACCAGCCAACCCGTCGGGGTCAGATGACGTCCCGCCCCCCCGCGTAGCCGCCCACGCCGGACTCCCCCCCCCACGTCCCGATGAGGGAGTCGTTGACTTCGACTCCGAACAGAGCCTCCCGCTGGAGTATGGCGAGATGGCCGACCTGCTGCAGATCCTCCGACTCCACCCTACGGTAGCCGCGGTGCAGGACGACCCGGAATGGGCAGAGGTTCCTCCCGAATGGCGGACCAACGCGCCAGGTCGACAGTTGCCCCGGGACCTCATATCCAACATCACCGTATTCTTACGCGATCGCGCCTACCGACTGGGAGTCCGACGACTGGAGGTCCATGACGGCACTTGCTTCCGCATAAAGATTACCCGCAGCCGGGCCGTCACCGTCACTCTTCGGCACCCCCGAAGTATGGAGGGGGTGTGAGGGAGCGTACGCTCCACCCACATTTTTTCCACCCATCAGTCCGCCGTCATTTTCCCATTGGAGGGAGCCGAGATTACGTTATTAGAATTAAGATTTTTGACTTTTCTTTATTGACTTTTCCGTTTTAGGTTAAGGAGGGGAAGGCCACGAAGGCTACATGACATTAATTTTATATATTATACGGCCCGAGGGGGCTCTAAGCCCCACGTAGCTTATTATCTTCTTTAAAGGGAGGGCAAGTCGCGATCACGGCGGACGCCACTGGCTTTTCAGAACCAAAACCCAACAACAACGACGCAGCAGCAGCCAAAACGAGAGAGGAATACACCGAGGACCGAAAACCAACGGCATCGACGCAGCAACGGCGCGAATGCACCGAGAGAGCAAAAACCCAACAACAACGACGCAGCAGCAGCCAAAACGAGAGAGGAATACACCGAGGACCGAAAACCAACGGCATCGACGCAGCAACGGCGTGAATACACCGAGAACCGAAACCTAACGGCACCGACGCCAAAACGGGGAGGAATACACCAAGAAACAAAACCCGACAACAACAACGCAGCGGAAGCCAAAGAGAGAGAGAAATACACCAAGAGCCGTAACGGTAGCCAACAGCATCAATTCAGCGACAGCGAAGACGAGAAGCGCCGAAAAGATAAGCCGCCAGCGTCGAGGCAGCAACGAAGCGCTGGAACGGTAAGCCCACAGCAGCAACGGCAGAAGAGAGACGCGGAAAACTAAAGCGAAGTAACGACGCGCCAGCAGCGAGACAGAGAGACGAAAGTCACCGGCGCAGCGTAGACGCCGAACGACGGCGCCAGCCCTCTGCCGCCGCGGAAGATGACGACGCTAGCCGCCCACGCTGACGCTGTATCGGAGAGCCAGCAGAACGCCGGCTCTGAGCTGGGAAAACGTGGAAGTAGAAAAAGGTCGTTTGGAAGCAGTCGTAGGAGTCGGACGTGTTTGCGGATAAAATTCGAGTGGCGTACGAAAAGTAAGACACGTGGCGGACCAGATCCACGCCAACGCGATCCGTGACACAGAGGAGATCCTGCATCTACGCCGTACCCACGGGGAAGGGGAGGCTTTCGACGAATACAAGCGTGGGAGTTCAGGGGTAAGCGAGTCTCTGGACGTGCATACGGGCTGCTGAGCGGTGCGATAGGTAGGGAACCCAGAAAGAATAAAGTGAAATGTAGTATAACAGAAACATAGCACGACCACCAACAATCTATACACTAGGGAACCTGCAGGCCCGAGGCTTCATCTTCCCTGCCCTTCCTCCCGCCTCTTGCCCGAGTCTGTGTGATTCCATCCAGTAGTTCGTAGCCCGACCGGATCCTGAGGCCGCTGTCCGGCGATTGCCTAGGCGTTCCCGGTGATACCTGTCGGCGTTCCCTCCGCATGATCCCATCCCGTAGTTTGTGACCCGCAGGGTCCCGAGGCCGCTATCCGACGATCGTCTAAGCGCCCCCGGTGACTCCTGTTGGTGTCTCGCCTGATCCCCGTAGTTCCCTGGGTCCCGAAGGGGCTGTCCGGCGATTGCCTAAACCCTCTCGGCGATACCTGCCCTGTATGATAAAGACTTTCGCAGTAATGTTTAGCCCGATAGTGTCCCGTGAGTGCTATCCGGCGATTGCCTAAGCGCTCTCGGCGATACGCGCTGGTATTCTCGTACTCGTAGTAATTCTTAGTTCGGCGGTGTCCGTAAGTGCTATCCGGCGATTGCCTAGGCACTCTCGGCGATGCTTGCCGGTATCCCCGACCCTCGTAGTAATTCTTAGTTCGACAGCGTCCCGTAAGTGCTATCCGGCGATTGCCTAGGCATTCTCGGCGATGCCTGTCGATATCCCCGACCCCCGTAGTAATTCTTAGTTCGGCGGTGTCCCGTAAGTGCTATCCAGCGATTGCCTAAGCACTCTCGGCGATGCCTGTCGATATCCCTGACCCCCGTATTAATTCTTAGTTCGACAGTCTCCCGTGCTATCCGGCGATTGCCTAGGCACTCTCGGTGATGCTCGTCGATTTCGTAGTAATTCTTAGTAAGTACCGTCCGGCGATAGCCTAGGTACTCCCGGCGATACTTGTCGGTAGTAATTCTTAGGCCGACAGGGTCCCGTAAGTACCGTCCGGCGATAGCCTTGGTACTCTCGGCGATACTTGTCGGTATTCCCGCATAGCATAGTCCCCCTTTCCGCTTCGTAGTAACTCTCAGGCCGGCGGGGTCCCGTAAGTACTGTCCGGCGGTAGCCTACGTACTCTCGGCGACACCTGTCGGTATTATCGCATAGTAAAGACCTCCGTATTGATTCTGAGTTCGGTGGGGCCCTAAAGGCGCTATTCGGCGATAACCGGAGTGTTCTCGGTGAAACCAACTGCCCCGTCCCATGCTACGATCGCTCCCGTCCGCGGACTGCGGCCCCGTCCCCCATCGTCGGTCCGAAATACGGAGTCCCGGCAAATTATAAATATTGCTGTAATTTCGACCCTGGAGTAGACTGAGATATGTACCCCAGCCCAGGATCGCTTCCTTACACTATGTTTCGTTGATCACACTCACCGATCGGCCAGGTAACCGAACAACGCAGTACCGATCACCAGTCCCGCAAAGTGCGTGGTTCCCACAAAGGCCAGCTTCCAGGCATTCTCCTGGCACGTCAGCTGCCACTCCTGCACAATGGTTCGCTCCTGGGTGCCGTACACGAACGCTCCTCCTCCTGTGTGAAGTTCTCGGCCGTGCATTGTCCCAGCTGCAGAGGGTCCCAGCTGAACCACCGCTGATAGCGTCCGAACTCCCCAATTTGAGTGAGTATTTCATCAAAGTCCAATAGGTCTGTCGGTGCTCCGGCCGCTGAAGGGGACATTTTATCCTTTACCCAAGTGGTATCTGCCGTAGGAATCTTGGTACGTGTTCAATAAGTCACTTAACCGCTGCTCCAGAGTCATGGGATACGAAGTACATATATTGAAGATTAGTTGATAGACATATGGGGAGCGTTTGGTGTTTTTGTGTGAATGGAATCTTGGAAGATACACACATATGTACGTATGTATGTATTTATAGAATATTTATTTTGACCGGAAACAAGGGTTCAAGGGAATTATTTGGTGAATACTTTTTAATTAGTATATATGCTGTACCTTTGTGTAAGCTTATCTAATGTCTGTTACCGATGTCTGTCCACAAGTCATTCAGTAACATTTGTTAATCGGTGGGCATAGCCAATGTATTTGTCGTTATCATCTAAAAGTAAAGCAATTCGTTGTGTTCAAAAAGATTACCCTGAGCTCCGAAACTCCCTAAAAGCATCTGACTACTGGGTATCGTTAAGTCGAGACCCCTGGCTGTGGCAGACGTGTGTGATGGTGTGGCATCTCAGCAACTTATTAATTACAGGAATACTTCATGATCAATGAATGGTTTCAGCGTCTTGAGACGAACATCAAGTACATATTTCTGTGAATGCATGCAATCCAATCGTGGCCAATTGAGATGAATTGTTGCATGCCACACAGCGGTAAACAAAAGTGTAGAGTGCATCGGGGAGTAGCTGCCGCAGGCCAGCGCTAAGTGATTGATGCGTGCTGACTATAAATGGAGATTCTCAGATGCATTATGGATGAGCCATGGGGGAATTGCCCAGCACGTAGTCTGGATCCGTATGGGTTTTGGGTTAGGTGGAAGTGCAACTACCATTAAAATTCGCCCATGCCTCATAAATTCATTGAGTTTGTAGGAACATTTGCCAAGCGTTTAGGTGCATTGACTAAGCGTCCAGGGTCTGTGCCAGTTGATAATGGGACTCTCCTATTATCTAATCGGTGCGGCGTCTATTTAACGATGCACTTACGAACTTCCAAAAATAATTGTTTCACTTCACATTTGTCTGCTTGCCACACCACGACCCGCTATTATTGCACTTGACAGGTGTTTTCTAGTTTCTATTAATGATTCACCCTTCAGTGATTGAGGCGCCAATTACTTTGAACGCTATTGGCGGCCTGTTCTCCGGTCCGGGATTTTATCCGCTTCGTTCGTGCCATTACCGCTCGCCGAAACGTCTGGCGATATACTGAAATGCCTGACTGCTGACTGACTGCTCGCCGCAGTTGCTGCAAATGTCCGACAAATGGCACGACATAACCGAATCGAAGCGAGTGCAGCAGGATACCCGGAACACGGCCGGATTTAATTTCTTCATGAAATGCAAAATGTGCAGTCGGGAGAATTGCATCGATATTGTGGAAAAGTCAACTTCACGAAGAATTGATAGTCTGGATGGGAAGTCTCTAATTTATCTATGTTCTCCAATGTGGCAGATTTTTTAAGTCCCACGCGAAACATTTTTTTTTTTTTTTTTTTTTTTAGGTTTTAAGTTACCAAGCTACCCGTGAGTAGCGTGGGATTATTTGGCCGCCCGCCTTTTGAAGGTGGAAATTGCCAAGTCAAAGAATATAAGATGTTGGAGTACTGTTTATAGCTTTACATCAATTTCGTCGATGAAGTCAATTAGTTTTTGGTACGCGCTGATGTTTTCTTTTTCAAAGAATTTGTAAATATCATTATATTTTCTTAGAGATGGGAAGTTTTGCCTTGTTGTGTTGTACTTTGTACAATTGAAAATTAAATGCGAGGCGCTATCGATACTATCGCAATTATCACATATGTTACTAGGAACTACATGCATTTTGGCGAGAGTGTGCCTATCGAATGCGTTACCACTAAGCAGTCTGTTGATTCTTTTAGCGTCAATGGCTTTAAGCTTAGTTTTATTTAGGAACCACGGTTTGGATGATGTTGAGGGGAAAAGCGAGCAGTAACCTCGGTGCTTGATACTAGCAAACTCGGCGTATTCTCTCTCCCATTCTGCTTTTAAGATTCTGTGTATTTCGCACATAGCGTCTTTAAGGATCCATTTAACCACTGTGTATTTTCCTCGTCTGTGGGCTTCTTTGGCTGCTGCGTCAACTGAAGTGTTCTGAGGATGTTAGCGTGTCCGGGAATGTAGTGAACCTCTACAGTTCTTAGATGTGGATTTTGTTGGATCTTTTCTCTGATTTTGTGGGCGATAGAGTTATCCTGAATGTTCTTCGCCAGAATGAGGGCCCCGTTTCTGCTGTCTGTCAGGAGCGCATGGTCTAATGCCTTCTCGATAGCAAGGAGCTCGGCGGACAACGAGGAAAGGGTTTTGTGCGTGTAATAGCTATCTAAAGAACCTGTCCTATCGTACACGCGAACCATTTCTGCAAATATTTATTCTACGCGGTGGCAGCAGCTGTTTGGCGATATTGCCAGACTGCTTAATTTTTGCTCAGCTGTTAACTTTCAACTATCAATATTTTTCGAAATATATCGATAGCGTCATCGATGGTTTTGTAGCCCCAATGGGCAACGCTGAGAATTTTCACAAAAGATTTTGGTATAAACAAAAGTCAATTCCTTAAATTTAACACAAAAAAAACCAGCTAACAATGGATCTCAATATGAAGCCTTCACTAGCTGCCGATGAGATGTTTTCAGAGGGCCCCGGCTATATGGAAATGGACGAGGTGAGTTTGAAGTCAGCAGGGTGGGGAAAGTCCTAACAAAAAATATGAAAAAACAATTAATTATACTACCATGGTATTTATAGTCGGGCGGCGCTACTGGCATGATGATGGATCATATTCCCACCAATGATAAACATGTGCATGCTGATTTTTACAATAATTTCGATGATCTGTTTGACGATGACAATTGGGCCAAAGTCAAGCAAACTGGCGACAATCCCAAACAGTAGATTAAACTTTGTACGTAAGTCGCCCAAAAGGGGACAATTACTATAAGCAAAGGAATACATATGTTGAGTTAATTTCGTTTAGTTCATTATTCTGTTTTATTTGGGCAAATGTCTTGGATAAGGATGTACAAACAATTCTGCAATTGGTTGGCTGCCTACAATTGGTTGGCTGCTATAATATATTCATTTGGTTCGTATAACTAACCTAAATATTGCCGTTCGAGGATAGTGCGGTGGTGGATTTGAACTTTGGCGTGGCGTGGTATAAACTCAACAAAATGCTTAATTTTTGTACAAAAAAGAACCTCGAAACTATATTTAAGATATCAAACTGAGTCGCAAGGGGAATGATTGAAGACATTGATATCGAAAGTACATGTACTCATTAAGGATAAATCTGTATGGATCCATGGAATTTGTTAAACAAATTGTACGTAATTAAGGCTGCATCTGATTATGGCATAGCTAACCGTCTAAGGGGGTGCCACAATAGACCATAGAAACCTCAGTGTTGCCATAGACAGCAGATACTGTGGGAAAAAAGCTTTTATCGGGCAAACCTGAAACCAGATACGGTAAATAGTTGGCAATGAGCATCTAAAATCATTAAAGAATCACCAAATGATAAGCTCACCTCGAAAGGCCACGCCCAGAAACTCGTAGTTCTTTTCAAACGATAAAGTATTATCATCACAGTCCAATATGACGCGAATCCGATCGCCCACCTGATATTTGGGTGCATTGTTCAACAATGGATAACCTCCCTGCATGTCGCCGTTGTGCAATAGATGGTTCTCGACCAGGTTCCAGCCCCAGCTCTGATCATCGGACCCCAACAGGGCCACATAGCCGTGACATTGAAGGGCCGCCTCCTTCGTAGATATCCCAATTACGGCTACTGTTCCGAGTGGACCCTCCCAGATGACTTCCAGGCATGGCGTCCGTGTCGAAAGCCAATTTTGGCCCTTGCAGCGTCTGTGCTCTGAGCCACGGGGTTCCTAGCAACGAAAGAACATGGAGTCTGCTATATTTTCGTTTAAGCCTACTACCAAACTGTCTTACCGATGCAGGGTGAATCCATTCGGCTTAATATACACATTTCGCGAGCAATCGCTGGGATTCCACGAATGAAAGAACGCTCGCAACTTTGTCTTGTAGGTGGGGACGGGAGACAGCAATTCCGACTTGGTGACTTCCTTTGGCAGCTTGTTCAGACAGTGAAACCGCCAGACGTCGCTGTTCTCGTCGTTTAGGAAGTGAACCAACTTTTGCAGACTTGCGAACAGCGGCCCAAGTCTTTGAGGTCCAGGTACGAAAATACAACCTCCAAGACATTATAATTGCACAGAGCTGCCACACGATCGACCATTTTGTTGTTGCCTGGAGTCGATAGTGTAGTGTCCTCGCTGTCCTATCCACTACTCGCTTGGCTTTCTCCGCAAGTATTGTATATAGCTCCTGTGACTCGGACTTGTTATATCTTTTCAGGTGTTCTTCTCGGTTTATTATTGTAAGCTAGCTTAATCATTTTTTTTATCATCAAATTCTGCTTAATTTATTATTTGACTCGAGGTGGGACCGTATAAGACATGAACGAAAAATACCTAGTCGCGGAATGCAGTGCAGCATTGTTTACAATTTGCGGCGAGTGCTGCAAGTCGATTTCGGAAACCAGCTGCTTCCAACACTGAGCTCGATTGATGCGTAAATTGGCGCGCACTGTCTGCCATTTCATTCGCACCCGCACACTGGCCTGCTCTGCCTTTCCCACATGAAAACGAAAAAAGCAACGACTTGGTGGAAATTTTGTGCATATCGTGCTCCGTTCAAAAATACAAATTATTTGAAAGTAATAAAACCACACGAAAGAGTCGATTTCGGGGAATCTTTTGCGATATTGTTTGTGAAAATCGAAGTGCGTTTAGTCTGCGAAAATCGCCATCAAAAACAGTCACCAAAGCAATTTTGCGGCCGCCGCTGTGTGTGTGTGACAAGAAAAAATGCTCTTGTGCTGGAAGTGAACAAAAATGCGCTCGCGCTCGCCATTTTGACTCGAGCTACAACCAATTTTGTACCCATGAATACCGAACCCTAAGTGCATAAAAGTGTAGGCAAAGAGAGGATTAACACACGTGTTTCAATAGTGCAGTGCAGTGAGAAATACACACAAACTACGAATACAAGCACTCACACTAGGCAACCCATACACACATTGCGGCTACGTGCTTTTTTTCTATTCAAGACTTTTTTTTTTTGGCGGCCCTCTAGGAGGTGACAGCCAGAAGAGTACTGTGGTGAGGAGTAGTGTGCGAGAGTGGGGAAAAGTGGGCGAGAGGAAACAGTCGGCTATCTGTGCGGGGTTCGGCACCGGTGATAGCGGCAACGTCGACACTATTGCACCTGCCTACCTGGTTGGGTTTCTATGAAAGGAGTGTGTCCCACTATAACCATAACAGCCAAGTTACTCCTAAGATGGCGCATAACTCTTCAGCAGCAGCAGCAGCGAGCGGTGCAGCTAAAACGGATGAAGTAAACTTCTTCTTTCAAGATGAGCATGGTAAGTGGGCATCTCCATCTCTCTTTAAAGCGGAATACCTCCAAGGCAATTGAAGAGCCTTGCTGTTTTCTATCTTACCGGGAAGGACTTCGGGCTGCCTTGATTAATGAGCATTCTATTTGGTTGTGTGTGTGTGTGTGTGTGTATTATCAGAGGCAGAGGCAAAGTGATACCCACACACTCGTGCACACGCACATTTGGAGGCGGGCGCGATACGATACTACAAAGTTGCATGGGGAGCGTAAAACGCCATCTTTTCTTTTTCGGGTTTCTTTTGCTGACAATATTCATCGTTTGATACGTTTTTAGTGCACGAGAAACAAGCAGCGGACAACTAAAAAACAATAGCTTGCACAACAGGATGAACAAAATAAAGTAAAGTAATGGTAAAGAGGCAGAGAGAGCTACTTTCGAAGTACTAAAATCGGTATGTTCTCTCCGCCCCCACCTACCGTTCAACTATCGCCCAGTTGGCGCGCTCCGTCACACATGCATACATGGACATATTATTCTCCCACTTTTATTTTATCGTACTAGCCAACAGCTGATATGCAGCCCAGCGCTGGCGCTGCTACATTCAGTACGAAAGTTTTGCATCAAAAACCTGCAATATTTTTATTTTTAGTTATAAATAATGATTTTGAATAACATTAGCAAAAGAAAAATTATAAAAACTGCGTGACATTCTGCAATGTGTCACACAGTCGGAAAAAGACCGGAGTGGGAATGAGAGAGAGAGAGAGAGAGCGCGGGCGAACAAGGCTAGAGACAAGAACAACAATGCCACACACACAAACACACAATCTCGTAGGTAAAAAGCTAAACCCCCAAAACGGGCAAACATCAAACAAGTGTAGCGACTGGTATACACGTGTAAGTGTTTGATGCTTGCATCGAACCACGGTCCCACAACTAATTACAGTGAATCCTATTTATTTTTGAAATTTTTGTGTGTTAGTCTGCCAGAATATTATCTCAATACAGTACAAACGTTTTTAGAACTTAAAAGTTGCCGATCTCCAGTCCGCCCCGCTGGCCGGCCCAAGGCGTGTATGCCTGTAGTTAAGCCACTGTGTGCGTCATTTGAAGGTAGGTTGCATACGTGTGAGAGAGAGAGAGAGTTTGTAGCTATTTTTAGTATTCGAAGACCCTTTGCGGTTTTGCTTGTTCTAGGAGTTTGATTTGAGAGCGAAGGCCATCATTTGGTCTCTCCCTTGACCACTCGCTCTGTTGTTATGGTTATGCAAATTTTGGGCGACAGGTGAATAATTATCATACCGAAAGAAGCTAACGTAAAAAACTTGAGTTGCTTAGAAAAGCCGGTTACAAAGACAAAGATGTAAGCCAGGGATGCATACAACTAATCTGGCCCCATAGGTTTTTGATTCTAGTTATGGTCTATATTTTCATAGCATTTGGTACCTTTTTTATCAGAGCAATATTTATCTTTTGGGATAAGGTACCCATATGATCGAGTCTAATTCGATGTTTGTGCAGATCACTTTCAAATTAATGTTTCTTTTAGACAAACTGTGACTTAAAAAGTAGTTCATAAAAATATCGATATTAATGATATTTATAACTCCACCTCTTCTCAGTCATACCTTGCACAATTGCATGTAAAAATCATGTAGAAATACCTTTTTGGTGGTCGCGTTTGACACAAAAAAAAAATAATTTTTAAAAAATTTAAAAAAAACAACAGAATTTTGGTTTAAACTTGGCGGTTCCGTTAATATACCTACATACATATGTAATGTATTTACCAGAACAATTTCAGTATATGTATTTTCCACAACCCTAAGTGATCTGTTTTCGGGTTGTTGCTTCATCCTCTTCTTTACTATACATAGCAATACTTACATATGTGTGTGTGTGTGTTGTATGCACCCTTAAAGTTCTCATTCAGAAATATGTACCTTCGTTATATTTTACTGTTGTTGCAGTCGTTTTCAGTTGCGCGCGCTTGCTGTGTTCACTACCCTCTAGTACCAGGCAACTAGTTCCGAACTGGTGCCGCACTAGCTACCATTCTCACCTCCCTGGTTCCAGATCGATTACCCGCAATGTGTTTCAGCGGAGAATTTAACACATGCATGTCCTAGGGCGGAACCACCCCTGGTTCCCGCTAGATTACCCTTCGATTACCCGTAGCTCAGGAGGTAGTTCCGAACTAGTTACCAGTAGAAAGCCAGCAACTAGTTAGCCACTCGACTACCCTTCTATTACCTGTAGCTAGCTCTGACCTAGTTACCAGTAACTAGTTCCGAACTGACTATTGGTAGTAGTCAATCTGGCAGTCTGGAATAATACAAAAATAAAAACACAATGTCTTTCATTATAACGAATAATTTTTAATTTTATGATGCTTAGCCTACTCCTGCTTTTTGGCAAGACACTTCTTCTTAAAAACCCTTTTCTTCATCCTTTGCATTGCCTTCCGCACAGTGTTTTCGGGGGGCTCATCGCCAGGCGAAATACATTCTGTAATTAATATTTGTTTTAATTTATATATCTCTAGAAGTGTAAATGGTATTTTACCTAGCAAAGCTGCAAAAAATTCTTTGTGGGTCCTAAGGGCCTTCTTCCCTTACGTTATAGGCTAGAACAATTTCCTCACTCAAAATAAAGTTTAAGCCGCTCAAAACGCCAGCTGGCTGGAGAATCGATTTCCTTGCTGTTATCTGTTATCTTTCCTGCACAACGCTAACTTTGCAATGTTAGCTTCCCTTTCACTCTTACGGAGTCTACGCAAATGCCTTTTGCTCATCATTTTATTTGAAATATATAATATATATTTGCACGTACCTGTTTATATTAATTTGATTTATTTATTAACTCTTTTCCACTTTTTTAATAAATGTTTACACAAAAGACTCTTCCAGCGATTAGATGTTGTACAGAAGTGAACAAAATCAACGCATAAAGCAAACGAGGAAAACAAATGCATTTTGTTTGTGTAAATTCTTGTCTCTTTCATTCCACGAGCGCAACTACAGTAAAATATCACGATTAACTTACCATTTCGGTGCTTATTGCATGTCGTGGCTCGGTAAAAACTAGCTGAGTGGGCACTGTAACTCCACGGAATTGCGGTTATTTGCCGCCTTCAAAAACAAACCGGAGGCGGCTTCGTTTTTCGGTTCTTTTTCGACTGGTCCGCGTTCGCTTTCCGCGTAACTAGTTGCAGAACTGGTACATTGTAGTCGACGAAGACCTGGTCCGCGTTCGCTTCCCGCGTAACTAGTTGCAGAACTAGTACATTGTAGTCGACGAAGATTTGGTCCGCGTTCGCTTTCCGCGTAACTAGTTGCAGAACTAGTACATTGTAGTCGACGAAGACCTGGTCCGCGTTCGCTTCCCGCGTAACTAGTTGCGTAGCTAGTTGCGCGGTAAACAGCGCAGAACTAGTTCGAGAGGGGTCAATTGACCCCTTTGGTTCTACAGGGTACATTTGCCTCACAGCGAGGGCTGCACACCGACAATAGTCGAATACACACATGCCAGTGTAATTTGATGTGTGTGTGCGTGTTGGGATATTGACACAATCGTGTTATCAAATTCTTAGTAGTTCTTCAGAGAGAATCCAATCTGAAACTGCATTTATCTTCTTCTAGGACAAATAGCCACAATGCGGAAGCCGGCACAAGTGAAATCCGAAATGCATAGTGGAAAATCTTCCGTAGTGTATGCCACCAGCTCTTCCGCGCGCAACAGTGTCAGTGGCATTGGCACCGTTGGACGCATAGGCGCGTTCAGTCAGATGGTAAGGCGTCTACTTCGGATCGGAGGGTATCGTATCGTTGCTTAACTCACATTTCACAACCTTCACAGTGCTCCACAAATCAGGGACAGTTCATCCGATTGCAGGACAACGGTACGGTCATTCCAAAAACAGAAAGTAAGCCACAAACACACATAACCTTTCGATCGGTTCTCATGCGATATCCATTGAACAAACACAGATACTTCATACACAACTGGGTCGGCACAGAAGAGCGCCAGCGGGGGCGGCGGCATGTACGACGTGGTAAGTAGCGCGGTACTCTACTCCACCATGCCAACGCGGCATTAACCGAATGTGTGTTTTGCATAAACAGATAAAGGAACGCTTTGAGAGGTTTACGCCAAATAATCCCATTAAAATGAAGTCAAGACTGTAAGTTTCCAGCTGATGCAAGTCAAAAAAAAAAAACAGGAACTAAGCTGATCGTTCTCTTGATTCTAACAGCCATGCCATACAGAGCAACCACTCAACTTCCGCTTCATCCTCGTCAGAACAAAGGAAACGCAAGCCGGACAAGGCCGGCAAGGGTCTGCGCCACTTCTCGATGAAGGTGTGCGAGAAGGTTGAGGAGAAGGGCAAAACCACATACAATGAAGTGGCCGACGACCTCGTCAGCGAAGAAATGAAAAACAATGCATACGACAGTAACTGTGATCAAAAGAATATCCGACGTCGTGTCTACGATGCGCTCAACGTACTGATGGCAATCAATGTTATATCCAAGGATAAGAAGGAAATACGCTGGATAGGACTGCCCGCCAACTCAGCGGAGGTAAGACCGTACAATCCTAAAGTCCTGCGACTATGTCGGCTAATGCTATGTGTCCCTATCAATTCACTAGCAATTTCTGGCGTTGGAAGAGGAGAATAGTCTCCGGCGGGAGCGTATCAAACAGAAAAATGATATGCTGCGCGAAATGATTATGCAGCATGTAGCATTCAAAGGCCTAGTCGAGCGAAACAAGCGGAATGAGAGCCAGGGCGTGGTGCCCTCAGCCAATGCATCCTGTCAGCTGCCGTTCATCATAGTTAACACGCACAAATCGACCAAGATCAACTGCAGCGTGACCAACGACAAGTGAGTCCAACATCTCATAGTTCCCCCAAATCCTACCACTCATTCACAATTCATTGCCCTGTCCGTACTATGTAGGTCCGAATACATATTCAAGTTCGACAAGACATTTGAAATGCACGATGACATTGAAGTCCTCAAGCGTATGGGCTTCTGTTTGGGTATGTAATCTCCGAGGCGAATCCCCCTCCACAGTTTTCAGTAAACTAATTGATTTTTTCAACCATTCTAGGCTTGGATAAGGGTAAGTGCATGCCCGAAAAGATTGAGCGCGTGAAGAATTGGGTCCCACCAAATCTAGCCAAATATGTAGAAGGTAATTTTCATATCGGATAAAAACCTCAATCAAAATATCTACAATACCATTCCGTTTTCTAGCTTATGGAGCCGGAAAAACTGGAGAAACCATGTACGATTCCGACGACGAGGATACCGAGTTCACAGTGTACAATGATTCTCAAAGCTTGTCACAAAACACAACACAGCGCACCATTGGTGACGGTCTCAAGCTGGAGCTGGACGATGACGAGCTGGAGGATGACATAGATTGAGCTGACGATGCCGCTCACATTGCACATGCAATGGCCGATGCGGACGGGGATGCAGAAGATTCATTTAGTTTTACGTTTATCAATGCTTTGCTAGGATTGCCACGTCCCCCACACGGTTAAACTTGTCGGCTCCCTATCACCCTACCACCATCCCACCCACAGTTGGTTTTTTTTTTTTTAAATTTCAATGAGACTTTATTAACTTATACAATATTGCTATAATTATCGTCTAAACAACATGGGGGAAAATCATAAGTGAATGGTTTCGCATACGCATTTTCCCTTGGATCTTTCAAGATTTATGTTTAAGCTGAATGAGTTTTTAAAAAATAGTTTGTCTAGTTAAGCGAAAAGTGTACACAACATATTAAGCAATTGAATTGCATATTGCTGCAATGGGAATAACTGACAAGCAAACGAGTTAATAAAGCGGATTGCATATTGTAAAATATGATATAAACAAAGAAAACCTATATATTTTTCTTAACCTCATTTTGCATACCCTCTCAGCAAACCCGAGGAACGAGTTTCTAACTAAAACTGCGTGGAGGCTGAACTGGGCTGAAAGCCACCACACATTTGGAGGAGGAAATGAGTCATGGAACTCGGTTTGTTGTTGTAGTTTACTTTAGTTCATTGGGATCGGATCGCAGAGCAGAACAGTCTTACATACAAATTCAAAAACCTTAAATGGAAATATACTTACAAAAGGCGGAAGCTATGATCTTTCGTATCTTTCGTAGTGATCAGACGTGTTTTTGTTTTGCGCTCCGCATTTTTTCCTTTTGTTTTGAATAAACAGCCGGTGTTTTCCTAACTAAATTCTAAATTTACTTCCTAACCAGACAACAATCTGGAAACCTATTCTATTACGCGAGTGCATGCCTTTTGATTTTTGTTAAAACATTATTTAACTTTTTATTTTTCGGCGTCGGCTTGTGCTTGTGCTTGTGTTTGTGTTGTTGCAGTGAGTGAGTACGCATTACATTGCATTGCAGTCCGCTCTCGTCTGGTAGCTTTTGTTGTTTTATCACTCTCTCGCTATCACCTCAACTTCAATAACTGTTCTTTCTCTCTCGCTCTTTAAACTTTCTGAGCACTAGCGCTCTCTGCTTAGTAGCTCTCGCTATAACCGCTCTCCACTCTGCTCTCTTTTTTTACCAATTCCGCTTTGAGCGTTGTCTGGCACATTGGTCTGATACCAATTTGTTTTGCAAATAATAGTATATATATAAATAAATAATAAAATAAAATGGAATACGCTGTGGTCTGTGCCAAAAAAAGCTGTAAGAAGCAGATCACCCACGATCAGCCGAATGTCCCCTGCTGGCTCTGCGACAGCGTAGTGCACGCAAAATGCGCTGGATTTTCTGGCCTCGTGAGTGATGCTATAGCCAAACGTAATGGCTTGCATTACAGTTGCGAGGCATGCCGTGCGGTGGAGAGAGACATGGTGGCTTTCATGAGGCAGACGCGGAGTGGCTTTAAGGAGCTGACCGTTGGTTTTAAAAACCAATACGATCGGCTCCTAGCCATGGAGGCTCAGTTTAGCGGTTTAAAACTGCTGAATGAGTCTCCGAGGCGCAAAAAGGTCACTCCGCGGGATCTGCAATTGCCAACCGTCACTCAGCCGTGCGCCGCCGAAAAACTGACTCCGACCACTCCAAGTGTGCAGCAGTTGATCTCGTTGACCACTCCAAGGGCAACGACAGCTGCTGGCGACGCAGATTCGGTAGCCGAATTCATCGCCTCGGAGAATGTGCAGCCAAGTACGTCTGCAGCGTCCGTGTCCGTGGTGTCCGCAAGTTCGCTAGTTGTCCCGTCTATACCGATCCCACCAGTAAATAGACGTTCCGGACCTCCGGATATTGCCACCACAGGTACTAGGCCTGTGGTGACTAAACCACTGGTGGGAGTCCCACCAAAACGACAAGTTTTTGTTTCACGGCTGGCCCCTGACCTCACATCTAATGATGTAATTGCTTTTATTCAAAGCAAAATAAAAGCCGTGGGTTTAAAGGTGGAGAAATTTAACTTCTCTTATGCCAGGGAGATAGCCTCGTTTAAGATAAGCATCTCCCCAACTCAATTTGTACCATTTGCTCCGCCAAATTTTGGCCGGAGCATTTGGTGGTGAAGGAGTTTAAGGCTAAGAAGAAGAATAGGCCCCCCATATCCCTTCCAAACCTTTCCAGTGTGCCACCCTCAACCTCAACCTCAACTTCCTCTTCCTCAACTTCCCGTCTTGCTTCCACCTTTCCAAAAAACTAACTTCTCTTTTAGTAACCTATCAGAATGTAAGAGGCTTGCGTAGTAAGCTCAGCATTCTTTTCCGGGATAGTGTTGCATTTGCTTCCCACGTTATTGTGTTTACTGAAACCTGGTTAAAGCCGGACATTTTTAGTTCCGAGGTTTTGGCAGGTCGGTACACAACTTTTAGAAAGGACCGTTCGTCTCGACGGGCAGGGGGGGTTCTAATTGCAGTGGACTCTTACTTCACGTCGGAACACTTCACAGTCCAAGTTCAACAGGAACTGGAATTCCTGTGTGTAAAACTGATTCTTCCCGCTTTCGCTATATTCATTACTTGCTCGTATATCCCACCTTCTTCGGATATTTCAATTTATGAGCAGCACTTGTCCGCTTTAACCGCTGTTTCTTCCTCGCTATCTGATAAAGATCGTATGATAGTTCTTGGTGACTTCAACTTGCCAGGAACTGTTTGGTCTTCGGTAAACGAGTCTAGTATCCTAGTGCCCATGTCACGACATGACTTTGTTGACGGCTTGCTTGACCTATCCCTGTCTCAAGTCAACCATGTGAATAATTCCTTGGGTCGATTGCTTGATCTGTGCTTTGTATCGGATCCGACCATAGTGTTGTTAACCCGAGCCCTTCCGCTCACTATACCTGAAGACGCCTACCACCCTACTTTCGAGGTGTCGCTAGATATAGGACCAACTGTATTGGATCGGTCGAGTAGGCTGCCCGAACGTGTCCGCTGCTTTCGTAAAGCCGAGTTTGCGAAGCTTAATAACCTCATTAGGGATTTTGATTGGTCCGCTTTGTACTTGTGCACTGATATCATAAAAGGCACAAACATTTTTTACAATGCTCTTGGCACATTTTTCGATTCTTGTGTCCCGCTTTCTTGTCCGACTAGATCTGGAAAACCCCCTTGGTTTACCAAAGAGTTATCCAGTCTAAAAAACTTAAAATCAAGACTTTATAAAAAATTTCAAGAAGTGGGTTCTCCTACTTCTCACTCTCGCTATGTATTAGCTCGGTCAAACTTTTCAGTTCTTAATGCTCAATGCTATAAGAACTACCTATCTCGATGCAGGATACGTTTTTCTCAGGACCCTAAACAGTTTTACAGCTTCGTAAACAGTAAGCGTAGAACGTCCGCACACCCATCCTCGCTATCATTTTGTAATACGTCGGCAAATAATGATCAGGCAATTGCCGATCTTTTTGCCCAATTCTTCCAAACCACCTATTCTGAGGAAAGCTACTCTGGTCATCCGTACCCATACGGTTTACCGAGGTCGAACGGCATTTTCAGTCCCTTGTTAAATGAATGTTCCCTACTTCATGATCTTCGACTAGTTAAGCCGGTGTTTTCACCGGGTCCAGACGGGGTTCCAGGTTGTGTACTCAGGTACTGCGGCGAGGCTCTGTGTGGACCTTTGCTTAAACTATTCACCCTATCCATTGATTCTTCTTGCTTCCCCCGATCTGGAAGGAATCGTTTATAATTCCTCTCCATAAAAAAGGTAGCAAGTCTGATGCAAAAAATTATAGAGGTATAGCAAAGTTATCCGCTATTCCTAAAATGTTTGAGAGGGTTTTAACTCCGCACTTGCAACATCTCTGCAAGTCACTTATATCTCCAACTCAGCATGGATTTATAAGGCGGCGATCAACCACCACGAACTTGTTAGAGTTTACCTCTTTCATTATTAAAGGCTTTCAAGGTAACTTACAGACGGATGTTATTTACACCGACTTTAGTAAAGCATTCGACTCTGTAAACCATTCCCTTTTAGCGCATAAACTTGACCTTTTAGGGTTTCCGCCCAACCTCCTGAGATGGATTTCTAGCTATCTTTGTTC